>NC_044002.1:10807399-11094899 GCF_902150065.1 Myripristis murdjan
TCAAAAGAATGTGTTTAGGGCCCAGCTATGATATTGTATCACACTTGCTCTGATGTTTTACTATGCTCTGTACATAAAAAGTCAATATATCTTTAGTCAAAAAGAAGTTTGTTCATATTCTTTAAACAAATAAATAAACAAATTGAAGCCATCTTACTGCGACACTGCATGACACTGATTAGTTTCAAAACAGTAGGGCAGGACCGATCCACTTATTTGTGGTGAATTTGAAAGTTTACTTTGCATATTTATGTACACTATGAAATATTTTGTGGTGCCCCCCTAGCCCAATCAGTAATATTTTGTTTTGTTTTTTACTTGGATTGGGTGCATGTAACTCATGGTGAGGACTGACATGAAAGCAGGTTAAAGGAAACGTATCCATTGTAGGTCTAAAGGACCCTGTACAAAGCACACCAATAATTAATCTGTTAACATATTAATAAATTTATTTTTGTTTATTTTCTCTTTTTGTAATAATCATGTTGCAATATTTCAGGTCCTGATTAATGGTTCATTCATGATTCATGCTTCCTCCTGTCTGCCCATACCACTGTACGCATAACAGGTATGATCACAACTAGCTACTTAATTACTGTGAATTGAGTTGTCAGTATTTTTATTTTAAGAAACATTTATCAGGTGACAGCTTCATTTTCTTGGTCTCGTTTTGAATAGGTGTTTTTATTTTTTAGATTTTGAGTTCTCTTAAAAAAAAAAAGTAATGAACTACATTAATTTATGACTCCTATTAACATGTTGAATTTCAGATCCTGGGTGTGATAGCTGTTTCCTCTCTCATTGATGTGGTGTAGGTGACACTGCTGAACTTGCCTGTGGTATGTTAACAGTCAGACTTTTCTTAAGACTGTTTTACAAGTTGAGTTTCCTTTACCAATATCTCCTTTGTGTTTGTTTGTTTGTTTTTTTTGTTTGTTTGTTTTGCCCCCCACCCCCACGCTTTCCCCTCCCAGATTTGAATGTGGCAGTGTAAAGGTTGCAGTTCAAAGACCTCAACTAGGGGCCAGTTACTTAAACATTACAGGTTAAAACATCCACATTATGGGCGCAGGCACCCATATCCTTGTCCATATATTAGTTGTCCATGTACATCTAAGTCATGGAATGCGCTCAGGTCACATTTGAGTAGAGTCCATGCTAGAGAAACATCACGGCAAACATTGACATCAGCCACATTCAGCTGTCATGTTTGTGGATTCTCTGAAGTTGCCTCTGAAAAGGAGTATTTCACTCATATAAATTTGCATCTCAAAGCCAGTGAAACAGTCCCCTGCATGTTCAAGGGTTGTACATTTAGGACAAACATCTATGGGACATTTAAATCACATAAAAATAGAAAGCACCTTGGTTATTCTTACAGTGACTTTAAACCTGGAATAGTTGCAGTAAGAGACAGTTTTGAAAGCTCAAGTGTTTCAGGTGAACATGGAGACAGTGAAGAATCAGAGGAAGCCCAGCTTAAAGTGCAGTCTAGTTTTCAGAGAGACATCTCAGAAAATGTTGAGAAGATGATAGAAGAGAAACTTGCAGCAGTGTTGCTTAAGCTGGAAAACATACTCCATGTTCCCAGCAATGCAGTCGATGAGCTTTTACAGGACTTGCACTTTCTAATGAGTTCTGCATCCCGGACTACATTAAATGCCATTGTTTCAGATTTTTGTTCTAAGCATAATCTTGGTCTTGATGCAAAAGAAACTGAGGAATTGGCCTCTGCCTTCTGTCTCTCTAATCCCTTGACTAAAGCAATTGGAGATCAGGGCCCACTTGGCACTGCTTTTAAGCGGAAACAGTACTTCAAAGACAAGTTCCAAGTTGTTGCACCAGTTGAATATGTTTTAGATAAGGAGCGCAACCATACCTACCAGTATGTACCATTATTGCAGTCATTGCAGCAGCTCCTTAGCAAAGATGGTATAATCGATGATGTAGTAGAAAACTACAGTGCTCACCCAAATGAAACTGCACAACAAGAATACAAGTCATTTCAGGATGGAGAGTTTTTTAAACAAAATGAGTTCCTATCTTCAGGGGAATTGAGAATAAGTGTGACCCTTTATATTGATGAGTTTGAAGTGTGCAACCCTCTGGGTACGTCCAGAAAGAAGCATAAACTTTGCGCTATGTACTGGATTTTGAGCAACTTACCCGCAGGCCAGCACTCCTCTTTGTCATCCATCTACTTGGCAGTACTGTGTAAAAGTAGCTACATCAAGGAATATGGATATGGAAAAGTGCTTGAACCTCTTTTGCGTGATCTGGTTGTCTTGGAAGAGCATGGGGTGTTTGTCCCACAGATTGGAAAAAATATTAAAGGCACAGTTCTATGTGTAGCTGCAGACAATCTGGGTGCCCATGGGATTGCGGGCTTTGTAGAAAGTTTTTCAGGAGAGTATGTTTGTCGATTTTGCACAGGGCGTTTCAGTGATTTTCAGACCAAGCAGGTTCTGTCAGGGAGGTTTAGTCTTCGAACCAAAGACAGACACAAAGAACATGTCAAACATGCAGCGGAAAGCGGAAAGCCTTGTGTTGGAGTGAAAAGGCCATGTGTGCTGACAGAAAATCTTTCTCATTTTGATGTAACAACTGGTTATCCACCTGATGTACTCCACGATCTGTTGGAGGGTATTGTTCCAGTGGAACTTGCACTGTGTCTGGGTGTGTTAATATCCAAAAAGTACCTCTCTTTGGACACTTTAAATAAGGTCATTCTCAGTTTCCCCTACAAAGGAGAAGATAAAACAAACCGTCCCCATGTTGTGCCACAAAATTTTTTAAGTAAAAAGACAATAGGTGGCAATGCAGCTGAAAATTGGACCCTCATAAGATTGCTGCCTTTCATGATTGGAGATGTTATACCTGACGGTGAACCAGTGTGGGAGATAATTTTGGATTTAAAAGAGATAGTGGAACTTGCTGTTTCCCAGATCCATACAGAAGAATCCATTGGATATCTTCAGTTCAAAATATCTGATCACAGACAGAAATATCAAGAAGCATTTCCCAACCAAAAACTTCTCCCAAAACATCACTTCTTAGAGCATTACCCTCACATGACCAGATGTTTTGGTCCTCTAGTTGGAGTCTGGACCATGCGGTTTGAGGGCAAACACAGTTTTTTTAAGGAAGTTGCTCATCACACCAAGTGTTTCAAGAATGTTGCTCTAACACTGTCAAGAAAACACCAGATGATGATTGCCTATCACTTACACTCATCACGTCCACAGAAACCTGGAGTTGAAGTATCAAGTGTATCGAGAGTCCCTGTTGAGGTGCTGAAAGATGATGTATCATTGCCTCTCCAGCAGATGTACCCAAACATGGCAGAAGTAAACATGGCTAACAGTGCAGATTGCAAGGGGATCAGCTATAGAAAGGGAATGATAGTCATCTGTGGATTTACTGATGGGCTACCTGAATTTGGAGAGATAATAAGGATATGTATACTTCAGGATTCACTGAATTTCATAGTCAGGACGTTCTCAGCTTGGTTTAGGGAGCACTACCGGGCCTTTGAACTGCAACCATGTCCAACTGGGACGATGTCCCTGATAACACATGACGAACTGGCAGAGAAGTACCCATTACATGACTACTTCGTTGGGTCCCTTCGACTGGTTACGTTTAAAAGATATCCTTATATTAAAAGCACATGTTGAATACGTGAGTAAACAGCTTTAATTGATAGCTTACTAAATGTGTCACCTGTCACCTCTTTCCACTTGGCTGTTTACTAACCTGTTTCTGTGCATGCACAAACTCCATGTCACTGGTAGGACTGATCAATATTTTGATATTATATCAATATTGTGATATGAGACTAGATATCGTGTAGGATTTTGGATGTTGTAATATCGGAATATGGCATAAGTGTTGTCTCTTCCTACGTTTAAAGGCTGCATTACAGTAAAGTGATGAAATTTTCTGAACTATCAATTATTTGCCTTTACCCACTTAGTTATTAGAAACGCATTACAGATGATTATTTATCAAAAATCTCATTGTGTAAATATTTTGTGGAAGCACCATAGTCATCCCCACTATATCATCACAATATTAATATTGATGTATATCGTCAAAAATATCATATCGCCTATTCCAACCTAAAGCAACTAACTTGAGCACCACTAACCATAGTATGACACTTCATTTTCCATGCTACTAACATTATGTCACTTGCTTCTGTCTGTGGATTGCTCAATGTTTGCTTCAGCGTCCTGTTTGTTTTACATATGATCAATGTCAGTTGGTTTCTTTCTAATCTGAATGCTTTTGATTTACACATATTTAATGGCTTTATACTTGTATTTTTGTCTTTTCTAGACTGACACATTTGGATGATGGCTGCACCAGTAAAATTGCGGATTATCCTTGGTTCCAACAATGCTGAAAAACTGACCATAGAATCAGGCATGCCAAAGTCTGTTGAGGATCTTTCAAATGAGATCAAACGTCAGTTTGATATAGAGGGGGACATTAGACTCCAGTACATGGACAGGGACTTTGACAATGAGTTTGTTAACCTTAACCAAATTAGTGACATTCAAGACAAGAGTACAGTGAAAATCATCCGCATGTCAGATGCTCTAGACCTCAGCCAAGGCAACATGAACCAGAGTGGGGAAGAAACATCCTTGTCATCTTCTGACACATTAATACTCTCCTCTGATTCAGACACTCCTCGATCACAGTGGCCCTCAGAATTCCAAATCCCAAAGTTTTCATATGATGTGGAGATGCAACTTCGAAGTGCAAACCAGGACTTCATATCAAATGGAGTTCTTCTGACCCCCAGTCACAAACTGAAATCAGACATCTTGGAAAGTCTAGCTCAGGAAATCATCAAGTTCAAGGCATATCCCTCAAACTTGGAAATGGAATCTGTTGCTGAAGCTTTAATCAAAGCACATCCATGTTTGAGAGAACAAGGATCCTTCAGTGGTTTCTACGGCTGGAAAATAAGCCTTAAGTACAAGATGGCAAACTATAGGACAAAGCTTAGAAACTTGGGGTGCCCAGAACTGAGCATCAATTCCCTCAAGCACAAACCTGCAGATAGATGTCAGCCTGCCTACGATGTCAAAAAACCCAGGAAAGCAGAAGTAAATTTTTGTCCTCCATATCCTGCTGGAGAGACCCAGGACAGCCTTGAAGGTGAAAGATTGGCGTTGTTATCCGAGGTCAAGAAGAGACATAATGATAAAGTTGTCAAAGAAAAGATGGCCAAGACCTTCGCATACAGGCGGCAGGAGGTCGTTAGAGACAAGCCCATGATCGCGGAGTTCAAGATCAGATGGCCAGGACTGTTCACTGTGGCGGAGGTATGAAATGCTTCTTAAATCAGCTATAGTCAACAATTTATTTATTTATTTATTTATTTATTTTGGCAATTCTGCTATATTGGATAGTGACAGTGTAGAGAGACAGGAAGGGCAGGGGAGAGAGCAGGGATGACATGCAGCAAAGAGCCTGAGGTCATATTTGAACCCCAGCTGTAGTCAATATGTTTTGTCTTTTGATACAATGTATCAATGTAACAATGTATCAGATGTCAATATGAAAGAGTTGTAATGGCTTGCAGAATTCCAGTAACATGGGAATGTTAATCATTTTGCGTAAAATGTAACCATGGCACAGGAAATACTGTTGTTTAGAAGTCTGTTTTTTGTATCTCCGTTTTAAATGTTAAATGTTTTAATAGGTACCAATAATTTGTTGTTTGTGGACATTATGTTTTCAGGTGGAAGCAGAATTTGTGAGGATCACTACTGGTCCCCTTTTGTCAAAGTTCCATGCACAGCTTGACCAACACACTGCCCGGCTCATCAAAGTGTTCAAGAAGAAAGGAGGCTCTGCAGGGACTAAAATCAGCATGATTTTGGACCCAATCGCACAGGTAAGTTTTGCTGTCGGTAGAGAACATTGTGGAATTTTACAAGTTGATGTTGACTAGTCAGTTTTGACAGGTATAGTGACTAGGTAACAGTCAGAAACCAGTCACATTTGTGAATTTGGGCTGTCTTGAATACCTTATATTATGCTTCGAAGCTTTGGGAGCAATTTTTCAAATTGTTTTGAACATTCAAAGGCCGAGGGGTGGTGGGTCGGGGGTTTAACATCTATTAAACTGAGGCTAAAATTTGCCTCTCAACATACAGCGTGACATTTCCCTGATTCACACTAAAACTTGAGGCCTCTGTTTTCAAGTTTATTCATTAGTAAGTGGTTGTAAAAAGTAAGGTTTGAAAAGTTAAGTTTTTGGATGTAAAAGATGTTAAAACAAAGAAGGGAGATGCTTTACTGGGTTTTCTTTCCCTTCCCTGCTTAATGAGGACATCTGTAAAGTGGTAACCTTGTTTGACAAGGTAACATTAATGTCCATATGATTATTAATTGGTCATTGTGTACATCTCTACAGTTAGGATGTCATCCATTTCCTATGCATCAAAATAGAGCGCGGAGTGGCAACTCTTCACTTTGTTACACAATCTATGTCAGTGCGCTGCTGTAGCTAGAGAGTTTCTCTGCCCTTTGGCTTGTGCGGTGCCCGTGCAGCTGTTATGTCAAATTCCGCGTTAAAAATAGATTCCGTTTTATTTGGCTAATCTGCACGCTTCACACAAGTCACCCAAATGGCCAGTGGATCACTGGTATTTGCGAGGGCTTGTGTTTTTCGCGCTAGGTGATTCATACATTCCACCACCGCCTAGCCTACAGCGGATGTGTTACGGCTGAAAGCCATCCTCTCAGCGTTCACGGAGAAACTATTCACTGCAGTGATTGGTTAATTCCGTTGTTAGTATTTCATGACGTACGGCCCAGTGCCCGCCTAACTCCCCCCGGACAATCCAAGCTAGCATCAACAACAGATTCCTAAAGGAGCCGCAGATTGAATATATCGATGTGTGTTTTTTCCCCCTTTCCTCGTTCATTTGATCTAGGCGGTCGGTGAAAACGTCTAGGCGGTGCGCCTAAGAAATTATAAGGCAGGGAAAACCCTGGTGTATGTGAAGTCCTAAAATATTTCTGTATTTTTTTCTCTCTCTCTTTAGAATGAAACTGTTGAAAAGAGAAGGGAGTGCATCCTCAGGGCACTTTGTATCTATCTGAATGAAGACCCGAACAACCTCTTCAAAGAATACCTGGTTGGTGATTTTAATAGCTTAGTTTCTACCTGTATTAAATCAAAACTTTAATAACTAATCATGTTACTTTGTTAAAATTTGCATGGAATCAGTTTGTTTAAACTTTTTTGGAAATCCAAATACACTCAGTGAGTATTTTATTAGGCACAACTGTGCAATCCAATACAACAACTCTACCATACATTCTACTTTTACTAAGCTTATACATGTTAATTTTTTGCTGACATTGTCAGAAAGGTGATAATTCTACTTTGTTTATTACTGAGGTCTTAGTGGGTGGTAGTGGTGTACTGGAGTGCATTATATTGAAAAGTGTTCCCAATATTGTGTCTACCCCGTTAAAATTCACGAGGGTGGCAAAATATTAGGAACATTTTTTGAAACAATGTAAACAAAAACTTAAAATGTATAAGCTTAATAAAGTAAAAAAATTATGGCATTGCTGTTTATTGGATTGCATTAGATTGCACGTGTTGCTAAAAAATTGCTTGTTGAGTGTATGTTAGATAAATGCCTGTGAAGGTTCTCAGTTATCTCTCAAATTTGAATCCAGTCAACTGGACTTGGTTATGTCTTGAAGACGTTTCACCTCTTATCCAAGGGGCTTCATCAGTTCTTGCCCTTCTGACTAGACTAAGCTAGTCTGTCTAACTGGTGGGGAACCAGGTGTTAACCTCTGTGTGGGGGTTCCCAAGGTCACTGATGTTGATGGCTCGTTGGTGCCGTGGGTGTGGCTTAGTTAGTGCTCCATTCTGTTGTAACGACAGTCAACTCTGAGAGATATATTAGATAAAATATCTCTAAAGTTTGATGGAATCACTCATCATTTTTATACAAATAGCACTTTTTGAAGTATCATGCTATTTTCATTAAGGGAAACCTGAAAGGCAAAAGTTAATCTTTGCAATTCCACAAAATCTGTGATTTCATAGATTGGTTGTGTCCTTTCTTTCTCTTCTATGTAAAGGATACTGATGGTACAGCTGTTCAGAGGGAGCTTGAGCAAGTTACCCTTGGCATCTACAGCATCATAGTCGAGGGAGGTGATGCCACCACTCCTCCAGCTGATGTTGGAATAGTGATTGAGGGTGTTGAAGTTCTGCATGACCTGGGAGACGTCGCCTCTGCATGTGCACTCTTAATGGGTGTAATATATGCACTGAACCTCATTTATCCTAAGGAACTGAAAGCCTTCTTTGAAGTACTTCAGAAGCTCTTCCTTCAACTGGATGCTGGCAGACTCTCAACCAAGGTACAGATGCTCAAGAACAAACTGTATGAATGAACCAAACATTGATTTGGATGCCGAATGTGAATAAAAGGATCTATTAGAAAATAGCAGAGCAGGAAAAAAAATACACTACAGAAAAATAACCAAACATTTGGAAAAGTTTTGGAAAACTACTACCATAAGTGAAAATTCTAGTGGTACACAGTTCCCACACTTTTGAAAATCCTGGAAAAGTTAGGGAATTTGAAATTGCATTTTTCCAGGCCTGGAAAAGTTTTGGAATTTCTTTGGTAAAAAGGAGTGGGAACCGTGGTTGTACTACCAAGTGACAAGTGAATTGAGAGACCATGCAGCACCAAAATTGTTGACAACTGAATGGATATTTTGCAGACTTTATTGTTACAGACTGCTGTATTGTTATAGAATAATATTGACGAATCAGAGGGATGTTTTGTTGGATGTTTTGTTTGTTTATGCTGCATCAAGGTGTTTATAATTGTTAATGTTGGGTAACAATTCTGCAACACAAGTTGACATGTTTGTTAATACATTTACAATTCAGGGTATTCCCTCCACAATGTTAAAATAAAGGTTGACAGCAGCACGTGTGTTATGGTTAGACTGTTATGCTGTTACAAAAAAATTGTGAACTGCAAGCCTGTTGTATTGTTGGACTGCATAAAGGCAGTTTACAGCTGTTAGTGTTGAACCATGCTGCACCATAATGTCTAATATTGGTGAATAAAGGAAATTACAAAAACATGTCAGGTGTACCAAATTTATTTGTGTGGAACCTGTTGACAAACTACAATTAGGTCATACTGATTAGTATAAAATAAATTGGATGAAAACCTGTTTTAATTAATTGAACTTAAATTTATTATTTTACTTGTACAAATAAGATATATGTTTAAAGGACAAATGTAAAATATGTAGCCTGTAAATATATTATTTAAGTCCATATAACATAACTTATTAGATTGGGTAAGCTTAAATATCTTGTGTTGATCAGATCTTATTTTATCTAGTTGGGTCAATTCACATTGTGTTAATGTAATACAATTTCATAAAGTTAGATGACCTTAATATTTTTGCTTTTAACTAACATAATACACTTTTGTGGAACCTGTTGACAAAATAAATTTAATTAAAGTCAATGTTTCATTTTTTTGAGTGTAAACGTCACGTTTCCCTAACCTTCACCAAGTGGTTTTGGTCCCTAACACTAACTAACTAATGTGCTAAAATACAGAAAAACGGTTATGTCAGGAAAAAAAACAAAACAAAACAGTGAGATTAAATGTTTCCCTCTGAACATACTAAGAATGCAGTTCAGTTGTATGGGAATGTCATTTTTAAGAGACTGTGTTGTATCCAGCTACAACACAGTGAGTAACGGTAATTTTCACTATAACTCATGTCTCGCTAGCATGAGGCCACACAACACCAATAAATACAGGGTGACCCAAAAAAACAGGAATTTTTGAAGTGCGTATTGGCAGACATGAGCAAGTGGCAGCACAATTTTAAAAAAATGAAAATTCCATCATTGTTTCTTAAATGGCATGTTTTCAGGTTTCAATTACTATGAATAAAATATTTTTCTTCCATCACTCTTGGTTTTATTGGATTGTTAAAAAGTTCCCGTTTTTTTGGGTCACCCTGTATAATAGTAGCTTACTTTTCAGATAGAGGCAGGTGGAAATACAACTTTCCAGGTGACTTGGCGATCGTAACGGCGCAATTCCATGTCTTGGTTTTAAGGCATTGTCTTAATAACAGTGGGAAGATGTCACTTAGCGTATGCATACACACATTCTTACTCACACACAACAGTGTGACATTCTCTCTTACATATGCTTTAGGTAATTAAGTGTCAACTCATTTAACTGCAAACACTCTAATGTTGTCAATAATGTTGTCCTACCCTCTGGCTCACTTAGACCCCACTGATGGTAGTTGGCACAGTGTGTGTGTGTGTGTGTGTGTGTGTGTGTGTGTGTGTATGTGTGCGTGCGTGCGTGTGTGTGTGTGCGTGCAAAGTGCGTACGTGTGCATGACAGCAAGTGGGTGTCTGTGTGTATGGGAGTAAATGTGTACCCTGTAATGGCACAGTGTGTGTCATTTAAGTGCCTGTGTCACATCACATGATCTTGCTGTGTGTGTCTGTGAGCACATGCATGTCGCAGAAAATGTCCAGGGTGCATTCCGACACACCCCACCCCCATCTATCCCTATGTTCCCATACTGCATGCTCTCAGCATCTTCACTCAAGCAGAAACACATACACACACAGACACACACACAGACACACAAGCAATCCCACACTCCCCCACTCATAATTTGTAGGACACTGCATACAGTCAACAGAACATTGTGATTTACAAGCAAAAATGTGGGGGGAAAAAAGTTGGAGGAAATGGAGGGCTGCAACAATTCCTTCACTGCACCGATGCCTTGATTATACATTCTCACAATTCCACTGCATCAGTCAAATGAACGGAAGAAATAGAA
Source organism: Myripristis murdjan (assembly GCF_902150065.1). Classification (NCBI taxonomy): domain Eukaryota; kingdom Metazoa; phylum Chordata; class Actinopteri; order Holocentriformes; family Holocentridae; genus Myripristis; species Myripristis murdjan. The sequence goes on from NC_044002.1 coordinate 10,818,308, forward strand.
CAAATCATCTGAACTTGGCCTAAATCAATATGAAATGCTTTGAACTGTTTCATTCACAGCAGCTAGGAAAAGACTGAATGTCATGGTGATCTGACAGAATACTGTGAATTACAACATTTTTGTCCTTTTATTTCTTTTGGAATAAGTAAAAATGATTCTGTTAAATGAATTTTTTTACCATTTCAGAAGGAAAATATTGTCTTAGATTGCTTCATGTGTTTATTTAAAATATATTGTAATATTTGACTGTGGAAATTTTAATACAGCCTGGGTACCAAACCATTCCTTTAGTGTACAAAAAAATGTTGTCTAAAAGTACCGAATCAGATCCTTGGCTCAAATTGCAGTTTATAAACTTGAATCAAATTAAATCCTTCCTGCACATAAAACCCCTTCTTAAACTGAATCAGGAAGTAGTGAATCATGAATCAAAATGAATCACTGTTAAGCCAACAATTCACACCCCTGGGGAAATGACACCACAGAAACAGCAATAACAATTTCCTCTTATACACTAGGATGAGATTGTTTCCTCGAAAACCAGCTCACCACAATGCTCTTAGATCTCCCCCCCTCTTTTCTATTTTATTACAATCAATGTGTTCTGGAGGAGGGGTGATATGTGGTCGATAGTGCCGCGTGGGGGGCGAAGTGTGTCTTGTCATTTCCTTCCATGGGTCATTAGTGGTGCAGCCAGACAACCGAGACTGATATGAGATTGCATTGCATCAACCGTTTTGCTGCCAGTAACACATAAATCAAGCCCTTCCGATTTTGTGTTTTTCACAGGGTTCAAGTTGTGAGCACCTGGGCATGACACCTAACCAGCTTGTGAACAACACTGATGGATATGTGAGATTTAAAGATTCAGAAAAATGTCTGCACTTTGGAGGAAAAGGGTGTCGTGGAAATATTACCTTTATTGCCCTAAAACAATGGCTTTACTGCTGCAGATGCAACAGACAGGCCTGTTTGTTAAAAGGACTTGCTGGCTCTGATACTGTCCGCCGAGTCCACGCCGCACACTGCTGTGATGCTCTCAGAGGTCTTTATAATCACCACATAAATCAATGTTTTGATCCCCGAGAATTTTAGGCTTGAAATGTTGATCTATGTGGTGAGAATAAACAGCCTTTGGGAACATTACAGCAGTGTGTGAAGTCTATCTTTTATTCATGTTCTTTTTTTTTTTTTTTTCCTCTTCAGCACTCGCTCACATTAGCCGGATGAGGATGTTTTATCCCCGTAAGCATTTGCTAAAATCCTTCCCAATTACTTTCCCAGAGTGACTGAGCCTGGCTGGTATGATGAAACCAAATGCACTGTAAAAATCACCATCTTAACGAGGCGTTAAGTCTCATATTCAGTCTTAAAAATCTTGGAAAAAAAAAAAAAATCTGCCCCAGGATGAGGTAATCATGTTTCCAGTGCTCATCAACTCGTTACCAGAAATCAAGGGTAATTTTCTTTATATTAGGACTGTTATTCCTTGTTCTACCTTGTTTCCACTTATTTTTACTTGCTACTAGGCAAAATCCTGAAATAAGCAAAACTGCATTGGAAATGACTGGGATTAGCTTGATTTTTTTTTTTTCACTTGTTTTAAGAAAAGCAAGATTTTTTTTTCCAATTGGCAACATATCAGTAGCAAACTTTATTTACCTTCAAAGGCCAGCATCAGAACTAAAAAAGATAATCATTTCCAGTAGAAAAAAACAAAAAAAAAAAGTCTGATTGACAATGTCATCCAAAACAAACACTCTTTCCTAATATTTACCTGTGCTCATAGTTTGAGCCAAGATTTCAAGTCAACCAGGGTACTCTAACCTCCATGAGGCATGAAGGGTACACTGGAACGCTGTCAAGGCTGTTGTCAAGGAGCTAATTTTACTGTTTGGTGTACATCTCCCTCCTATCAACACGCACGCACGCACACACACAGGAACATCCTTAGGGAGTCAGATCTAAGTTTGGGTGCTGCTAAGTCTCGCCAGGAAACCCTATACCCCTCATTGTCCCTGCAATGCAAGCGCCTCACATATGACATTTGAAGAGGATGGTACTGGAAGAGGCTGGGTGGGGAGAGATATCAGAGACATAATTGCATGCGTGTGTGCGTCCATGTGCATGTTTTCGTATCAAGCGAGTGGATTTATGAAGGATTATCTGTGCTTTATGTATGTGTGTGTGTGAGAGAGAGAGATAGCTACTGTATGCATGACCAACTTTGTGCATACTTGAACATGCTGCTAACTACGAGCCAAGGTGTGCAGAGGTTGACACTGCGGGGTTCAGATGGAGGAAAAAGAGGGATGTGAACGTGTCATGGTGTAACTCTGTTTCATTCTGCACTTCCTGTCTGGGGGAAGGTTGACACAGTTGGCTGCAGGGAGGGGTGACATTTGTCCAAAATAACCAGTGGCCATTGTGCTATATCCTGTAGCTATGGGAGTGCAGCCAGGTGATGCCACTTCAGATCTGCCCTTGTCAACTACAAACTCAAAGGTCACATCAACAGAATATCTGAGGTCAGGCAAAGGTCGTTTGTGGGTGGTCAAACAGCGCGCTCAAACAATGCATTTCAAGTATGCAAACAATATGCTTCAAAGGCACTGCGGAGAATTAATGAAAATAATTTCTGTGCTAACTCTAATCAGCTACATGACCGGGGAACCTCTTCTGTAGCCAGTAGAGTCAAAAGGCCTTGAACTTGGCAGCGTCTTTGTATTTTGATAGTATCTTTTGCCTGCACAGCATTCTGGGAATTGGGGAATTTTTGTAAACACACCTCTATTGACCTCCTGGCCAGGACGCCAAAATGAATAAACACACAGTCTCCGTTGCACCGAGAGCCGATGTAGCACAGTCGATTCAGCTCACTGCCTCCAGCCAAGCCATCTCAACTTTTCCCACTGATCAGCTTTTTCATTTCCAGTGTTATCCCAGCCATGACTCTTTCCCATCAGTTCTCCATTTCCCCTTTTTACTTTTCACATTTTCCACACAAATGTTCCTCCTTTATCTCAGTAGTCAGATAAACACCAGTACGCCCCGCTGCCTTCACATAATCTTACCTTACAGTCTTTGATAACCACAAATAGACTGGAATAGACACCTCATAAATAGCAGGCATTATAAACCTGTAATTAAGCTTGGAGAGTGCAAAATACCATTAAAATGAATTTCCTTCACTAGCTCAGGTTCATGACGTTGGAATACTTGAAATGAATGTGTGTAGTGTGTGTGTGTACAGTGACTCTTCTACAGACATACCTGTAATGTCTGATACACATACCGGCTGAATACCAGTTTGTGCCATCAGGGTGTCTCAGTCTCAAACGATATGAACATTTCTGAGCAACTGGACCATAAATTATAATTGTATTGTATCGCATTGTAGTCTGCTGTATTGTATTCTATGTATCGTATCACACGTTGTCATATCTTATTGTATCATATCACATCACATCATATTTTATCACATCGTTGTGTATCATGTCATAACATCTCAGCTTCACAGTAAATAAAGTCATTCTGCGGCCAGTCAGCCACAATTTGATTTCTCTCAGTGTAGGCTCCAGCACGCACACACACACACACACACGAACACACACACACACAAACCCACTATGGATAGAAAGAATAATTCTTGGCCAGAACAATCTAAAACTTACACACACTCGTCTGGTGTTTTGTTCTCTATAACTATAGATGGGCGGATGTTCTGCCCATACTTCCTCTGAGCCCAGAACCACCGTGGGGGGCTGATGGCCCACCTAAGTGCTCTGCATGGGGTACATTCACCAGTTGCTGAGGTTTGAGTGTCTCCACCATCTCTCTAAATGTGTGTTTAGAGGTGGAGGCATGGCTCTCCTTACTGTTGATTCAGCCGCCAATACACTTCAACACAGACTCTGCACACAGACTGGCTTGTACAACTGGTAGGTGTGTGTGTGTGAGTGTGTGTGTGTCGGTTTAATTCATTGTCTGGCCAATGACGAGGAGACAACACCACTATTGATGAATTTGAACAACAAGAGTAGGAGGCAGAAGGAAAACAGGGCTTCTTAAATGATGCTTTGTCACACACTGAGAGTGCGTAGCTGTCAATCAGCACCAAGCACCCAAGAGAGGCGCCGTTTCCATGGAAACAAAATGCATTCTCATTTGAATGATCCATTCCAGCAGTGTCTTGTAATGCAGTGTTGTGAAGGTTGTTTTTTTTTCTTTCTTTCTTTCTTTTTTTTTGCTTTGTATCCATGACTTGCAGTGACGTCAGCATTTTATACAGTCCAATAAAAAAATCCAACTTAAACAGACTGTACAACAGGAAATTGTGATCAAACTAACGTCACCTGACCTTGGATTAAAAAAAAAAAAAAAGATTGAAGTCCTTGGAGGATGTGGTGCTTTACTTTGTGCCACCAGCATCACTGTCATCACAGGAGTGCATAAACACTCCCAAGCTTGTCATTTCATTATGTATTTTTGACGTCAGCACAACACACACCCTGTACCAGTATTCAGCTATCTAAAAGTCCTTCATCTTCAGGAGAAAAAAAAAAAAACGTTCCTGATGATGAGGCAGGGAGGATTTTATTAAGGTCTTAAATTGTTGCTCTGTCACATCTCTCTTTATCAGTGGGCAAATGATGAAATTTCCCCACCTCCATCTTGACATGGCTCTTACAGCGACAGCACATGTGACCAGTACTCAGCAAAGTGCGCTATTAAATAAAATAGCAGTTCCAGACACACTCTCCCTCTAACTGTGAGCATTTTTAGGAGAGAAGCTGGGACTGGCAGGGTTATGGCTCTCATTTGCAAAGTAAGATGAAGGTACCTTTAGTAAGGTCATTTGTCAAAGTTTTACTTTTACATGTGCTTCTCTGCATAAGGTTCATCAGCTTCTAAACCATCCAAGACGTCAAACAGAAGCTCTTAAACGGCATCATTTTTTTGTTTTGTTTCTTTTTTTAAACAATGCAACCCATTTCAATTCATATTTCCTCCTTCCTTCTTCCTTCCTTCCTTCAATAGCCTCTTCTCTGAAAATTGATTTCAGATAGTTTAGAAATTTTTTAATGATATGTTTGGCTTCTGCATTGTTTTGTTTTTTCTTTATTTACAAGTACACATCAATGCACTATACACACTGGTGCATCAATATAAAGCATCAATAAAATGGATCCTGCAGCACAGCAGCTGACTCTTTAAATAATTAAATAAATGTTTACTCACAGCTATGGCCCTTTTTTTCCTAAACTCTCATGTTTGTGTAACATGGCACATCCTTTGGCATACCTACCTATAATTTTTCAGTGTTGAGGTAAACCACCAAAAAAAAAAATAAATAAATAAACAAAAAAAAAAAAACTTACCTCTCTACATTCATACTTCACAAAATGTCCTTGAAAGAGGAAGCAGTTAACACTGGACTGGTTGGTCTTTCTGAAACGCACCAGTCATCTGGGTTTAACTGCTCATACGAAAAACTTTCATCAGTCAACAAGCACAATTACGGCATTCTCATCAAAGCAAAGAGGATAAATGTGGTGCGTTCAGGCTGAGGGTTTATAAAGACCTCTATTGAAAAGACATAATCAAATGACGACAGCAGAGTCTAAAAAAGAAGCTCCCTTCGTTATTTGCCAAGGTAGAGTCTTTTCATCAAGGCAGAGAAGCAACATGCCCTCCAGAGAGTCTGGTGTAATGTACTGCTCTGTCTTTATTAGGAAGATGTCATTCATTCGCCAGCTGAATGCCAGGGTCATGATAAAGCGTGGTTTGAATAAATGCAGCAAACTTGAAGTTCTGTCCTATATTCATGCATGCGGTACTTTGAAAAGGCAAAAACGTCCTGTGCTCAACAGTCCATATGAGGCTTCCCTGCGGGTAATTTTGGTCTTTCTTTTGAATGTAATTTTAAACTCTTCTCTAACAGTACCCTGCTAAAAGCCTTATAGAAGAAAAGGATCGCTCTTGGATTTGATGCACTTTCATTCAACTACATGCCTCACTAAAATGGCGTGGCTATGACGTGGAAGGGTAAAATCAATGGACAGTGTGCTGGATGGCATAAACCCCAGTGTGGATAAAACAAAACCCACATTCTGTTAGCCAGCCAGCTCCAGAATCAATTTAATGCTGTTTAGTGCTAGAATGGTGGCATCGCTGAATATTCAATGCTATACAAGGGAAGCGGCATGCTTCTCTAGGAAACACATACACATACATTTCTGAGACAACTTTTTGAGATTGCATGTGTAGACTCAAGGCCTGCCTCCCTGGGTAAAATCCACACTTATTATAGAACACAAAAAAACTGGTTTAAGCTCTGAGGGAGAGAGAGAGGGAGAGAGAGAGAGAGAGAGAGAGAGAGAGAGAGAGAGAGAGAGAGAGAGAGAGAGAGAGAGAGAGAGAGACGGCAAAATCTTTAACCACCGACTCAGTACTAACAGCCACATTCAGCCAACAACAAGCACTTACCCCTCATTTCACTTTTTAATCGTCTTTCTCATTACCATAAGCAAATGAGCAGCATGTATTAACATCTGGGATGGCTAACAACTGGGCTGCTCAGTAAGATTGGTTTGGATTGAGTTCACGGCATTTCACTGGCTTCACGGTTCTCTGGGACACACTCATGTCTATAAGGAGCGTTGTCAGAGAAGATGGATTATAACTTTGGATGAGCCTGATGATGTTTTTTGGACTGAGAGAGGTTCAACAGAGAAATGGGATATAGTTTCTGATAGTTTAATCATACAGCACTCACTGTCAGTAGGCCAGTAAGAGTTGGATCAATAGAGGACTGGGCATCCGGACCAGCAGGAGAACTCCTGGTGGGTCGATCAATCTGCAAGCCTGTGGGTTATGCCAGTAAGATAAAACAATATGCGCCCCTCCCAACCCACCCCCACAAAAAAGGGCAGACCAAATGTTCCAAATAAGGGAGGTGGGGCATAGGAATCATAACAGGATGAAGCACTTTGTCTGTCTCTCACCCCAGTTACCTCCTCTGCCCTCTGCCACATTCCTACCTGAGGATGCAGTCTGTTCCCCTCTCACTCTGACAGACACAGGCTTACAGCATCACATCAACAACTCGAGTAAAATCATGCATCCACTGACCTGTTCATTATTATTAAATTAGCATGTCCTGGGTGAACACTCATTCCTGACTGGCAAGAGAGAGAGAGTGCATTAAAGCCGTGTCATTCACATATAGACGAGCTCAGGTTCAATCACTTGTAAATTCATACATTGGCCATACACTGATTTTCAGCAAACCTATGTATGTTACTATAGCAACTCACTGAAAATTAATTGTAAAGCCAACTGCATTAGCTGTTAGCCGCTACCTCCCTGCTCCATTACCAATAGCTAATGCAATTATTTTCCAGCAGTTAACACTGGCTTAATATAAACACCAACACTAATCTAGACAAGCCATGTTTGTGTCTATCAGTCATATTTAATCCATTTTGGCAAACCTTGTCTATGGCTCAAGTTAGATAAGTAAAATCCGTTGGTGGTGTCACTGCAGCGAGGCTGTCTGACTTGTACTAAATTTGTGTGGGCAGAAAATTTTTATTTTCAGAGCATATCGCCTCCTAAATTAATTATATCTCCCTATTTAATATTGTTGCCAAGTGACCATAGCATAAGTGGGATAATCCACTCCGGGGTGTGTGTTAAACGTCGAGGCAGAGAAGTTGCCTCTGCTGTGATGTATTAAAACCCTCAAATGCACAATTAATTGACTGTCCCATAATTAACTGACTGTCAGTGCCACTGCTACTTTGCATGTAGCATCATATGTTTAAGAGGACTCCAAAGCTGCTGCCCCGGTGGAGAAAATGAGGTCAAGGAAGGCTTACCTGAAGATGAGCAGCAGCCTTGCAGAGGCTAAAAAGACAGACAGTGCAGCCAGATTGGAAGGAAACAGCAAAGAGAGGGAGGCAGACATTCAACACAAGAGTTTTGGTTCAGTGAACAAGGCTCGTCAGCTTCCTAACCAAATGGATAGTGACACTATACAGAATCTACATTATGTACATTAGTCACTTTATCTATATTGTTTAAGCTGTCCAGTTCCTGTTCAGCAGTTTAATATGTAAATATCCTCTGCATCACAGGTAAAATCCATAACCCTCCTATATGGATGAGAATTAGAGCAAAGATGGGGGCATCTCATGTCCACATGAGTAAAATGTTAAAGTAACACCAAAGCATATATGGTCTTTGCTGAAGTGTTGAAATTTGAAAGTAAAATGGCATGGGATGATGTAAATATTTTGATCATGGCACTACAATATATTCATACTTGTAACTTGTATTCATAATGTTGCTATATAACTCATCTGTCTATATCTGTGTGGATCTTAAATTGCAGCTTGTTGGTCTGTGGTTGATTAATTTGGTTTACAGTGTAACATTTTAATTGGCACTGTCCACCAGGACAAGTGTGACCTGACAAGAGAAGTGATACTTTTCAGTCTTCGCAGCAGCAGAGTGCTGAGAGTCTCCAGCCACAGCAAATGTGCTCGTCTTAGAGTTGAACCACCATGCATATGGGTATCATAACGACATAATGGGGTAATTAAAAACATGGATTTCAGCTTTAATATTTTAGAGGATTTTGTTTCCAAGACTAGCCAAACACAAAGGCGTAACAACCTGTCAGTAAGCTATTTTACAATGTTGGGAAATGCCTTCAAAATGACATCCTTGTGAAGGCAGACAGAGTTTAGGACACAATTCTTTTTTTTTTTTTTTTGCCCCCTACACTTTTGCTCATCATGGAACAGCATGATGATCAAAAGTGGGATTAGGAGGAATTATAAAGCCATGATTCTTTTTGCCAAATGAATCAAACATGTCCAGAGCATTGCATCTGCACAAATAGAAGAAACATTAAGCAGAATATATTAACAGACAATAATGCTGTTGAGTGTAAGAAGCTTACTGTCAAGCGTTACATTCACTTGTCACCTTATAGCTTTTTTTTCCCCTGTAGCTAAAACTAATATGATTTACAAGCCCATTCACTTACACTTAAAGGTTATTATTCATGAGTATTATTACATTCATTATTATATATTATTCATCATTATTTCTGCGCTAATTTTGTCAAAGGGTGGCATGCTTTGTTGTCAAGCCAGTCTTGAAAAGCAGCCAGACAGTGTTGTACATCTTAGTGAATATTCTTGCAAGTATGCCATCTCTGTTTTACTGTAGTGTTTTAATGTGTGTTTTCAGTCCAAGTGTGTCCCTGTATTTGATCAGTTTAACTAGATTTGAGTGTCAGAGTCAGTCCCTCCTATTTAGATATGCCTCCACTGTTTCAGCAGCATGATTAGAAATTATGATGACTGATTTTGACTAACATGTGAATTCTATTTTCTATAAAAATGACCATAAAATGATCATTTCAACGAGCTGTAATCCCAGTTAAGAAATCGAACCAATTCCGAGGATCACACCATGCTAGTTTTACAATAAGTTTTCCCATAATAACACTCCCATAGAAAATGTGTTGAGCATGGAGGCTGTTGTTGCTGTCTAGTGCTGTATTTCCCTCAGGCCTGTGAATAACACGCCAAACAAAGACAACGTGACGTCACCTTGAGTTTTCCTGCACAGCCAGAGTGCAGTTTGATAAGAGGAAAAAAAATTAACTTTCTAAAACATCAATAGTAAATGCCAGGTTTTACGTCTAGCATCAAAGAGGACAGGCTTCTTTTTAGACTCACCGACTTGCTGTTCGGCCATCATGCAAGGAGAAATCCATCACAGGAGGAAGAAGGCAGAGTTGAGCCTCAATAGAGCCTCAATAGATCAGAACGCAATACAGCCACTAAACATTTAACATTTTGAATAAGGAGGTTGACTCTTAATCTCTTTATTTTTTTTTATTTTTTTATTTTTTTTTGGTGACGGCGAAAACTGGCTCCCTTGTCCTTACTATGCAGTCACCGTCTCTCTCTCCACCTACACATAGAGTACAGCCTGCCACTGAAGGTAACAGGTATCCTGGGAAATGTAGGAAATGACTGAGGTAGAAGAAGCCTAAGCAGACTGAAGGAAAGTGGGCATGCCGAAAAAGTCCATCGTATCATCACACCTTGAATGAACATCACAGATTGATGATTTATAGCAGTGTAAGAGTATCTGAGTGTTTTTTTTTTCTTCAACCTTGAGAACATGGTAATTTGTTCCAATCAACAGCCCTCCCCTCTTAGTGCCCTGCTTATATTACACTATCTATTCGTTTACCGTGCATTCACTCTTGTCATCCGAGGACTGTCAATGTCAGCTCTCCAGGCTGAATGATGGCACTGATTAATCTTACATTAAACAGCAATTACCATCTTTCTCCCGCTTTACTGTCGATTCCCTGCGTCGAGGCATGCACCACTTGATTGCTCAGCACAGCAGGTGGGTGTGAAAACAGCATATAGCTCAGTAGAGGGTCCGTCTGTCAGTTCGTCATTGTGGAGGCCATCAAACTCCTTGGATATTTTCCTCCTGTAGAAATTAAATTGCTTAATTCATATTGGTTAGTAATGGACAGCATACTGTTTCATGCACCCCATGTGTATCATAAATTAGTAATAATGATGTGGCCTGAAAAAAAACAGGAAGACTTAATTAATTTTAGGAGCAATATGCTTTTTTTTTTTTTTTCTTTCAAAGCAATGAGGATTTAACTTTTAACAGAGGCAGTGTTAGCTAAACACAATGCACCTGCAGTGAGTGTGGCTGTTAGTCTATTATCATTATAGTTCGCTAAAATAAGTTTTATATGAGCTGAATGTATTAGTTAGCACTGATAACAGTGGGATACATTATTGACAGGGACTATGTTTGAAATATGTTCTTAACAGACACCCTCCAGCCAATTAGATTCAAGTATTCATGGTGGCCATGGTATAATGATAGTATGATCAAGTGTAATATCATACCTCTAAGAATGAGTTGGCAAGGATTTAATCCAAATCCATCAGTTAATATTCACCCATGAGTTGATATAACTAAAATGATCTATTCTGCACAATCCACTGTAATGAGCTAATACAATTTCATTATCCAGTGTAAAACAAATATCACTGAGTTAAGGGATTTTGAGGACCGGTGAGCAAAATGGCAGCCGTAATCTTCAAAGTCAAACTCTGTTGAATGTCACTGTCCGTGCTCATTTGCTCTATTTTCTTCACAGATCATCTGCCAGGGGAGTTGCTCTACATTTTATTCTTAGCATTTTTTCCTCTCCAGGCTCCACCAATGATTTTATGCGAGAGTATCAAAGGTGGATGGGTCATCTGTTACACATGCATCGACCTCAGACCACCCGCCGTTCGTCCTCCACCTCTCCCTTAATGTCAGTGGGTTCCAGATTCCCTCATGCGCTGATACGCATACAGTAGCAGCGTTACACAACGTACACCTTGCACGCACACACACTCAGGTGCACAGAATATGACATGCATGGCTTGCTCTGTTCTCTGGTCTTTCTCACAGAACGTGACACACACACGCGCGCTGTCATGTATGACCGTGACAAATTGGTCACGTACACACACGAGACCACCCCATGTCGTGTGCTGCAGTTCTATGAAGTGAGTCCATGCTAAGAAAAGCTCCCGCGTCCATTGATTTCTCCGATCTATTTTCCTTTCTAGCTCATCCCCACCACTGAGTGCACCGCTATCTCCCTCACTGCACCATGGTGACATGTAAAGACACATGTGGTGTCGCTGACGTTGTGTGTTCTAGACAGATTAGCAGTCCCGGAATAGATTAACCTTTTGTCTCCCACCCCCTACTTCTTACTCCCATTTATTTATCACTCTGAGACTCTTAGGGTCTTCCTCGTGGGTTATTTTAACCCACCACTGCACTGGAAAACGACAGATACCACATACATTGAGTAAGATTACGTGAAGTTACATGTTGGAGTCAAAGGTTTCAATTGCATGAATCTTACTAAGGATGCAATTGAGAAGGTCTAATTTAATGACAGCATTGCAACCATCTTTGTTAATTAGTGATGAATTGCTCAGCATAGTGCTATTCTTGTAAAACTGTTAGGGGGAATAGGTTCTTAAGCATTAGTGTTTCCAAAATCTCCATGATGAGCTGGTTCCGCTGACACATGCTAAGACTACTTCTACACTATATTAAAAATGTCCTATTTTAATAGAGACTGCAAACGTCCTTGTCCAAGACTAAGCTTGAGCTGCATATCTGTTTAAGCACCCCATTCTAAGCGGTGAAATTTCTTCATGGCATTATCGTCTGGTTCAAGGAGACGAGTGAAAAGGAGAGAGAGAGGAGGGCGAGAGAGAGGGGGAGTGAAAGGGGAGAGCATCCCAGTGGAGAGCCGTAAAAACAGACAGGATAGGGACGGAGTCTTGAAGTTGAGCCGCTTGGCACTCTGACAGCTGGTATTGTCAACTCGGAGCAGAAATGCCCTCCTCCCCCCGACCACGCAACTGTGCCAAGAAAAACTAATTACCGGCACGTCAGATCCCGAGCTAGAAACAGCTATTGCCTGGGCTAACGTGGCACTCTGCTTTTGCGGCAGAACAATGCAGGGGACATATCACATCCCGGCACAACACTTGTGTCAGAGGAAAGCATTTCCTATCATGCTCATTAAGACAGAGCTTGGAGAGGAATTAAGTATCGTGGTGTGTTATTTAATTGACTTAAACTGGTGCTCTCACCCTTTATTTGCTGCAATTCCAGACTGGCATCCTGAGCACAGGGAGTGAGGAGATAGCATAGTTATGTAACAGACAAGAAAATGGTTGGGTATGAAGCAAGAGATGTCTCTCTCTCCCTTTCTCTCTCTCTCTCTCTCTCTCTCTCTCTCTCTCGCCCTCTCTCCCTCTCTCCGTCTCTCTCCCTTTTTGAAATGAAATGCCAAGGTAAACGGGGTTGCTCATTCATTCATGCTGCTGCTTTGAGGTTAAATTTACCATCTCACCACCAATCATTATGAAATGCAATTTCATCAAATAAAACAGGGGACACTCATAATGCTGCTTTGATTCACTAAACTATTTAATCCACTGCAAAGACCATTGTGTTAACCCACACACACACACACACACACAGGCACAAAAACGCACGCACACATTTACCTTAATAATAACTGTGCAAAAACTAGAGATAGAAATGACCCTGTCTGGCTTTAGCGAATATCACATCTCAACCAATGGAAACTTTTTTGTAATTTTGTCAGTTTGAATGAGTTTGCAGCAATTTAAAACTTTTATACACGGTGACGTGCAAGAGATTAAATAAATAAAACAAAACATAATGCTGTTTGTCACGTCAGTGTTTATTCTCACGGTAGCTGACTGGACTGCAGTGGAAATAAATGATGGCACCTCATTTAAGCTATGAAATATCACCAAGGTCTCAAATGATTTTCCTACCTCAGGCTACTAAGTAGTAAAAAGAAAACATGACTAAAAAGAGGAGAGCAGTCCTTATTGTCTCTACTGTATGTAAACATGGATGACTTATAACATTTCCCATTGACAAAGATCCCTCCAATCCTGTGTGCTTATAACTGTACAGTAGGAATAAATTATGTATGTCATGTTAAAGTGTAATTTTCCATTGCAGACGCTGCACCGTGGCAGTATATGTGAAAAGGTGAGCATGACAAATTGTTTTGTTCCCAATCTACTGTGCACCAACCAAGTTCACAAAGGTCTGGGCCTTGTGATGAAACCTGCTGTCACTGGGAGAGTGTGGGCGGTGTCAGTCTGAAGCATATCATCTGTCGACACGCACATACTGTAGATACACACATGCACACATGAAAACACACTGCTTCCCACTATTCATTTTGGCACCCAAGGCCAGGGGATAATTGTGACACTGTCTGTAAGGTTTTGTGTGTGTGTGTGTGTGTGTGTGTGTGTGTGTGTGTGTGTGTGTGTGTGTGTGTGTTCTGGTGTGAATGCAGGGGTTTGTGTATTCTATAAACCTTCCTCCGGGCTGTGTGAGTGTGTGCTTTTGTACACGTTTGTTAGCGTGAGTGTTTGTATGTGTTGGCAGGGAGGACAGCCAGACACATGGCAGGTGTGTAAGCAGGTCCCAGAAACACCTGAGCCCCAGTGTGTGTGTAGGCGGGCTCCCATGTTGAAGGGTGCACTCCTCACCGCAGCACCTGTCTCTGGGTGTTGATGGTCTATCCAGCTATTCTTACCACCTTCACTCTAATTGGTCATCATTTCCTGGCAAGCTCATTCAAAAGGAAAATTATTATTTTTGTTTGATTGCTTGTCTTAAGTTTCTGCTCAACTTATTCCAGCCATCACGCCTCAATTTACATCCAATTATTTTCTATTCTAATGCTTTTTTGTGTTACAAGTGGGTGAAATGTCCATTTAAATCACAATTTGAGAAGTCATGTAATTAACTTTTTTTTTTACACCATGCAGCCGTAAAAACAGGTAGTTGAAGCTTACTGAATGGCATTTCATTCATAGACGGCGTGGGACTGTAATTTTTCTAACACAAACTAAACTGAGTGCAGTGATTTAAAAACTCTATTTTGAATTGCATACCCGACTTTCCAAGTTAGTCTAGGTGGATCAGAAAGTAGTGAAGAAATACACTGAAGATCCATCTCAACGTGTCATTTGGTCTGATGTTCAGTCACTTTTTCTAAAACAAGTGAAAAAATTTGTCAGTGGGATTAGATAATCCCACTTGTTTCCAATGCAGTTTGTTTCAGGAAATCTTCTTGGAATAAGTATAAATATACTGAAACAGGGAACAAAAACGTTGATCAGGCCACTGGTATCATACAAATGAAACTTGATTCATGAAAATTCTGGAAACAAGATGATTAGTACTGGAAAGTGGGATTATCTCATTTCACTGGCAGATTTTTTCATTTGTTTGGAAAAAAAAATAACATCAAACATGAGACTTGTTATCATGGAGTTTTTTTGCATTATTGTGCAGACTTAGTAGTTTTTCATATTTGCAATGCTTTATGCAAAAGTCCATTGATTTTTTTTTTTCCTAATCACATTGAAGCAATTAATGTTGTCATAGTAATGCTAGGTGCTGAAGACTGATGTGGAAATATCAGGGTTTTATTTTTCAATATTTGTGGATACAGAAGCAGTCTTGGTTAACTGATTAAGCATGGTAGTTTATATATATATATATATATATATATATATATATATATATATATATATATATATACATATATATATATACCACTTAATCAACTCAATCTCAATTTCCTGATATTTCATCCTCTGCTTCATTCAGAGGGCAGCTTGTATGCCTCAGCATATAAACCAGCTCTAAATGCTAAGAATAGACCTTAAAACCCTCCTCTACTAAACCGGAAACCGCTATATTTAACTCATCTAAGTCTGGTTACCATGACAAATGAGGGACATGCATCTCATATTGCATTACAAGCGCACTGCTCTTGATGGCTATCTGGACAGACATCAATTTGAAGAGCAGATCAATAGATTGTAGGCCTGCGCTGGTCATCAATATCATTACAGTCAAACACAATGATGATGCTGTAAAGCTCTGGTGCATGAGTCACTCTGGGATCTTTAGCTTTAGCTTCTGTGTCAAATGGGATTTTTCCGCCCCATGATTGCTGACGCAGTTTTCCGGGCCTCTTATACTGTATTGCAGTCTGTTACATGTGAAAGACATTTTTAAACCCCACATACAATATATGAGAAAATAATGTAAGTAGAAATGTTTAAAACATGCTTTGATCTCATATTTGGGTCAACTTATTTACAGTCACTGTGACGAGATCCGCCTCGGGCAACAGCAGACATTGTGTGTGTGTGGGGGTGTTTGTGGAAGTGTAGGTGTGTGTATTTATGTGTGCATGTAATGTTATTTCTAGAGCTAGAAAAGCTATAAATGTGCTGATATCCTTTCTCTGTGGCTGGTGAATGAATACTTTTCCAGTCCGGTTGGGTTTTATCCTGAGAATTTTATTACCGCTGTTTGTTCTCATCTTTATGCGACTTCGGCAAACTAAATTAAATATTTATTGTCACATGAACATCCAGTGTATACATGCATACATACAATCCATATAGATTTATAAGCATGTGTGCATGTCTGAAAATGCACTTTGATGATGTTATGTCGTATTTTACTTGCTGTGTTTGGCTGTGTGTGTATCTTCACACACAGCCGCATCTGCATCATATTTTCAGCCAGAAACTTAAGACCCTGCCACACAAATCCTTGCATCATGAATTCCTACCAGTGTCTAACTCAAGTGGTTTTGGTTTTTATCACAGTTCCAGCTCATTGTCAAGGGCAATGTCTGTGATGACTGCGCATGCTGTCATCGTTCATTTTCCAGTGTGAAAGGCTCAGCGATACAATCAGTGAAAACAGTGGTTGAATTACCCCGAGGAGTATGATAATATAAAATGAGTTTGATGTTTCACCACAAAAAGATCCGCATCTGTTGATGTGTAGTGTCTTGAGACAGAAAGACTGAAATTTGCGGCAAACTTGTTGAATTATGAGGTATAAGTCAGTTGTATATTGAGAGCAATGGAATGTATGTTTCCCATGTGTGGTGGTATATGTTGTATCGGCTCTCGTTCTGTGATGCCTATTACCGATAAGGCTATGTGGCATTTACTCTAATGAATCTCCCTGGATAAATCTATAATGTCCTTGAGTTTTGTACAGATCTCCAAAGTGTTTGTGATAAGATTTTAAAAAAAGAGCTCTGTCTTCCTGTGATGATTCGACTCAAACCCAGGCAGATAACGAGCACTGATTCAGATCATCAGGCTGTCAGATAGGAGCTCTAGTGGAGAGCAAATTCAAGACTACTCCTGGTGTGCAGAAGGGATGATAAAACATCCCTGCAGGGGAGAGACAGTGGTGATGTTGATGGTGGTGGGGCGAGTGTGTGTGACGGAAAAAGACAAACACATTACATGCACTGACATTACATTACATTGGTATATAAACTGGACACTTTATTATCAATAATTTGAGGGAAATTGAAAAATAACTGATTCCTAATGTTATGTTTAACTATGAGCTTGTGGTCATGTGTGATGCTGTGAGTTTGTAATAATTGCATCTCTAGGCAATGATAATTATGCTATTCAAATGAAATGTCTATTGCTGCAGTAAATTGTTCTTTTAATGTCATATTCCATGTACTTTGGAGACAAAGTAATTTAGAGAAATCAGATTATGTTCGATCAATACAAAGGATTATATTACTGGTTCAAATCTCAAGCGGGTGCTCAGTAATCCGTAACAGATTACACTTTAAAAGGGGCCGGCTCCACGCTCTGGTGGATGTGTGGTGGAGACTGGAAACAGTTTGGAAATGAGAGCCTTGTCAGCGGTGTAAGCAGGAGAGGATGATAAAATTGGTTCTGACTGTGTTCAGTGTTCAGTCCTCTTCCTGCCCAGCATCCGTCTCTACTTGACCATTCTGAGTGGGTAAGCAGCAAGTGCAGCACAGAGCTGGCAACAGGGGATAAAATAAGATGTGGAAAAGAGAAGGGGAAAATAAAGTCGCATACAGGCACAGACAAAGACTTCAGAATTGCTCTGCCTTTATTCTGTTAATGAAAATAAAATTAAACTCACATTTGACGTGCCGAAAGCTTTTTGATTGATCATCATGTTTTGTTCAAGAAAGATTAAGCAGAGTTTACAGCATAGCAACTGCGTAGTCTCTAATTGCAATCACAAAACAAGGAACATTTAGACTCAGCTGACTAAAATAGGATAGACCTCAGATTGTAAAAGGAGATGGTGCAATTAGTGAGTTTACAATGGAGAAATTCTGAAACTCTAAAAATGGCAGTCATCAACAAAAGACACACTATCAGCCGGTCCCAATTTCAGAGTCTGTGCAGCCACACGACTTTGATAATCACCACACCCAGCGGACAACAACGCTGCAAGCCCAGACAGGATTGCCTGATGCAGTACATTTAATACAAGTAAAACTGTAACAGCCTTCCTTCGTAAAACAATCTCTAGATTTTGACAGAGTGCTTGACATGACTATTAACAATTTCCATGCCTATGACACAGGCTGCCACAAAGCAGAATAATGTAATAGTGCTGTGTGGTTAGAACATGTGTACAGTCATCGGTGGGTGAAAAATATTGATTTCTGTGGCACTAAAGTCATTCCGAAAAAAAAAAAAAAAAATGTCCCTCAGTATGTTAAACAAATGACAATACATACGCCAGAACAGATTTGATGATATAGACAGCTCCCCACTCCAAAAGGTGTCTTGTTGGTTGCAATTCTACTGCGGCAGGTGTGCTATCTCCTTTTTACAACTGTGTCTCTGCTAAAATGTAGAATAATGCATTGGATTATGGCTGTATGCAGAACGCTGGAAAGGTAGGAATGCAAAAATATGTACGGTCATGGATGCCTGCTAATGCTTATAGCAAATGTTGAAAACAGCCACTAAACTAACTTTTTAAATGCGATAGGTTTAAGAAACCACCGCATCAGTATGTTGATTGACCTAAAACCATACCAAGATGAAAATCAGACATTAAAGTTCAAACTTTTTAAAAGAATATACATTGTATTGCTTTTCCCGACGATGTTATGGGTAAACATATTGGTATGATGTGAGGTCATGAACAGGGCTTAAGAAAGCTGGGCTGATGATGTGACTAGGAACTCTGACTTAAAGGCCATCCTGTCTGATTATTCCTATAAGGAAGCCCGCAGTCGCAAGTTCACAATAACCACATGTAGCATAAGCAGGTGTTTTATGAACATCTCAGACCAATGATGTAGACTGTTACCTCTTATTCAATGTCTCTGTCTATTGAATCTAGTCAGTCCTTACTTGAATCATAGTTTCACAATTTTGGGTATTGCAGCATTAAACAAGAAATGCTCCCTTCTATGAAACCATCGCATCACTGTTGTTAATATTGAGTGTTTTATATATATAATCTGTGGCCTTTTATATTTCCCTCCTGCATTAAGTTAAAAACGACTTATAGTACAAGCTGTCACATTTCAGTGGATACGTTCCATTCCCTCGATAGATCTACACTGACACACAGCTGTTTGTCATTTTGCTCAGTGTCAGTAAATTAAACTCTTGATGATAGTTCACATTTGAGCCTTTTGACCCTACTCTAGTGTGGAGGCGACTTTGTGCACACCCAGAGTGTTCTCAGCTCGGTGCTCTTGGGTGTCATCTTTGATCTCATGCAGCAGCGCGGGTGTGTGAGGCCAGCCCTCGGTGGGGAGAATGAGCAAGTGAATAGGGAGCGTAGCTGCATGGAGAACACTAGTAACCACTTCAGTGTGCTACTTCAGCGTCCAATTTTAGCGAGTTATTGTTGCAAGCTGTAACACCAATGGGGTTTCAGCCATAGGCAAGACATAGCCACATGATGCAATGTCGCCCAAAGGTTCAGCAGCAGCCAGCTTTTCCTCACTGATGAATGAAGAGATGACGCAACTGTGGCCAACGCTGGCCCGTCTGTCCGCTCATACAAAATGAATGGACTTCCACTACCTGGCATCTCAGTTTGCTAGTGAACACACACAGCGAGGGGAGAGGAAATTGAAAAACAGGGCTATACGGTGCGCCCTCAGGCAAGAGTACGGGCATGTTATGACATGCAGAAAACATGCAGGAAATATTTAACAGTTTTCCTCTGAACACAGCATTCTGTCAACCTGTCATTGTCGCTCTGCCACTCATGTCCATGAGTACAAATGGCTCATAAAAGAAATAGATTGTCAGCTCTGACATACAGCAGGGGATGGCCCGGGGAGTGAGTTGAATGTCTGTGTGTATTTGTTTCTGTGAGCACGCATGTGTTTGTTTGTATCTGGGAAATGTGTATGGTTTTCTTTGGTGATGCTAATCTAAGTTTGCAGAAGTTGTGGGTGGGTTGTTACTTAATGCAGTTTTCACTTTTCATTACAATCACAGATCACACCACCCCTGCAAGGATGATGCTCTCTCTCTCTCTCTCCCTCTCTCTCTCTATCTCCCTTTTACACGCACACACACATACGCTACACTCAGCCTGTGCACAATCCACTTCTTTTCATACTCTTTTTTTATTTTCTCTCATCCCTTGAGCAAGTTCTCTTTTTATTGGAAACACTTTATCTCTTCATCCCAGGGCAGTATTTGATCATCAGAGGCTCATTCTAATATTCAGAACCCAGGAACTACCGGATACGGGATGGGCATTAAGATATAGTATTATACAGCATATACAGTATATTAACGCTTTTTGCACTCCTCCTCCTCTCTCTCTTTCTTTCTCTCTCTCTCTCACACACACACACACACACACACACACTTGCTCTTGTTCATCCTCTGATTATGAGCATACTCTGAGCCTCAGATCTCCTCCTGAAGTTTGATTAGAGCCGTTATTTAATTCCTACTAAGTCAAGTGTACATATATTTGTGTGTGTGTGCGAGTGCATGTGTGTGTCTGTTGTGGCCAAGAGCAATGGGGACATATTTGAGCTCACATTTCACAGAGCATCAGTTGAGTTAATCAATTTGAATGCTCGCGGGACAAATAAATGTATGTGTTTTGCGCATTTGTGTGATTTGCTATGCATATGTGACTATGCACTCACCACTCTGCACACATTCTGTTTGATGTATGAGCAGTCCTTGTGTGTTTTTTGTGTGTGAGCATGCAGGTGTATTTGCATGTATTTGCATATTCACTGTAACTGTATCCATTGCAAGTCAGAGCTGCAGCATCACTTTTTTGCATGTGTTTACACAAACCGACAGTGTAGTTTAACATAATCCTTATCATCACCCTGCGGATATGCACAGACGCTGTGAGCCAAGTCCACAGTGGTCAGATATGGCCATCCATTACATTGTGAGTTCAGTGAAACTCACTTTAGCCATTCTGTTCACCCAGTGGCTGCGGAGGATGTAGGAACAATGGTTAGCCAGCCATGCATCAATTTGTCACTCAAACCCACTAGGTTGTGATTTTAAATGACGTCACCACCACAACTTACCGTTTAACACTTACTACAGTGTCTGTAGTACAATCATAAAGCGTGCATTGAAGGGTTTCTAATGCACTCTAAAAACCCTTTAACAGACACCTCAGTGTGGATTACACCACTTATACCTTGGTCACTTGCAAACAGTAAAAAAAAAATAGGGAGTGAAATGCAGTGAAAATAATGATTTTCTGCCTGCACTATTTTTGTATGAGTTAGACAGCCTCGCAACAGAAATGCTACTAGCTGATTCGGCAAACATTATTCAGCTTTAGCCACAGCATTGTAGACATTGTGGATCTGAAAATAGACTGAATATGGCACATATTTACATAGAAATGTCTCAGCTAGCTTAGTGTTGATGTTAACCGCTGGAGCATAACCACAATACCAAGCTGTAATTTAAAGATAGATAGAGTAGATGCTTGTATTACTGGTCCCGCAGGAAATTTAGGCATCCAGTAGCTCAGTACAATAAATATGCATAATATGAAAAATACACGTAGGCATGCACACCACTTCTGTGGCTTATAACAATGGAAATAGTGGGGAGAAAAATGCTGTAACAAAACAAGTTCAAATTTAAAGGATTAAAAGGTGATAATTAACTTGTAACAAGCAACCTAAGCCTGCACAGTGACAAATAGCCTATACCAAAAAAGAATTATCCGGTTACAGTAAATTAGCCTGAGCATCAAACAATGGCTTATACACAACACATTCGCCTGAAACAATTATTTAGCCTGTAATCCTGAAAATTAGTCTGTACAGTAGAAAAACAATAGAAAAAAAACAGAGAAAAATCAAATAGCCTAGAGAGGTGACCACACTATATACATAAACAAGGCTGATGCAGCATCTAGATAATGGTTGCAGCAGAATAATTGAATAGCAGACAAAAACAGTGTGCAGTGATCAAGTCATAGCAAGGTGACAAACAATGAACAGTTATGAGTTATTAACAGTTATATATCAAAAGGTACAACATGCAAAATTGCCAAGGGTTGATTTAAGTGAGGCATATCCTCAGCTAAAGTTATTTGCTTCATTCTTAAGTTTCAGTTTGCAGCTTTGGCTACATAAGTCGGTTCAAAACTTAATAACCAGTGTGAATTTAGAACAAACTCAAGCTGGACTACTTGTGCACTACATGGTTTGAATGCACACCCTCCAACCAATCAGAAACAAGTATCCACCCAGACCATGGTATAAGGAATTATATTGCACTGTGAATATGCTTCAACAGCACTGTGAAAATGCTGCAACATTTGTAAAATATTATAGGAATTATAAGTACAACTTTTAGGGATGCTGTGATTTTGCATGTTTTAAGATTTATCACTTATCATTATTACTGTCCCTATAGGAGACAATAAAAACTTGTGATATTTATTGTTTATAGCATGCCACTACAAAAATACATTTTTCCACATACACACACCAGCTGTGGAGTATATGTTTTGAGCTACTGTAAAGGTGTGTGTGTGTGTTCAAGTGTCTCTCATCCTTTGTCCAATACCAGTCGGTGTAAGCTGACACCGGACTTAACACTACAATCTAACCTTCTCACCCTCTCCTCCGCTGTAACATACAAAGTAATTATGTACGTCTCTTTCCACTACCTCCCCCACTCCTTCCACACACACACACGCACACACACACACACTGCACAGTCCCGTCTCCAGGCTCCAAATGCCAGCCTCATCAGCTAAATTATCCAATGACTTTAACAGCATCCTTACATAAGCTATTTAGCTCTCTGCAGTCTGAGAATAGGGAGATGAGATGCTATATCACTGCTGTCCCCACTCCTAAACCACTATCTCTGCCTCTTCCCACCTGCAAGCAAGCATGTTATTAACTAATGTTTTAAACACATATTTCAGCCATGTGCTTATTTAGTTCCAGGTAACTGTGCTGGAGAATGCATCCAGTCCTGTTATCTGAGCATCCCTATGCAGCATTTATTTGCACCATTTCAAAATAAGTGAAATGTATTTGTTTGCTCACACGCCCACTTACTTGTGTGTATTTATGTGTTTTGCGTCAGTCCAGCAGTCATTAAATAATTCCTCCTTTCCATAAATACACAATTGGTTTATTCATAAGTGTCCCCAGATAGATCCTACAGGGTGCTGTCGCTCAACCAATCTTTCTTCGCCGTTCCTCCGCACTCTATATTTGAGTCAGTTCTCCCGTGAGTGCATTGCATTGCATTTATGGATAAGCATTTTATCAAGAACACATTCACTTTGATGAGGCAGGCCTCCAATGGTGAAAACTTAGGGTCTATTTTTGTACAACAGTGCATGGGACTCATGTGCCATGTAATAAAACGCCCTTGTTGTGTGCCCTTTTTCTCACAGAGAGGGAGAAAAAGGCGCACATGCATACATAATGGGGGAGAAAACTATTTTCAGATGATTTTTTTTTTTCTGTGTAATTCATATGCCTGCTGGCGGAAAATGGATGTGAATCACTCACCATGGCTGCTCCCCTGCATCCATTCACTACACTCTCCTTTCTTATAGCCTCTTTTACTCAGTCGGTCTCTGTCTCTCTTTCCATCACAGTTACATGCTGTTTCTCTTTGCCTCTGCCTCTTTGTGCCCTCACTTCATCTCTTTATTTCACCCTGTATTCCTAATGGTCCCCTTATTTCTTATCCTGACAACAAAAACAACAACATAATATACATATTCTGTGTCTGTGATACTCAATAATGAGTTTCTACCATGCAAAACATCTTCGGAAACATTTAGTCTCACACTCAAAATGTTAAAATCTTGTTTTTCTTAAAACACGTGAAAAATCTAGGACACAAGATAATGACACTTGTTTCCAGAATTTTCTTTAATCAAGTGTCACTTTCCTGATGCAAGTGGCCTGATCTGCCTTATTCTGCCTTGTTTCAGCATATTTATAGTCCCAGAGAAAAAAAATCCTGAAACAAGTGAAACTGCATTGGAAACTGCACTGTCAGATTTGTTTCAGAAAAGCAAGATTTTCACACTGAACACAAGACTAATTAAGACGGATATTTTTATTGCAGTATAATGAGCTTATCGTACTTCGTGTGCCTGTCTTTGTGCATACACAGTCTGCTGAACATCATAACTGACGAAAAATACATCTTATGCTAGAAATTTCATTCTTACAGCCCAGGTTTCCACTATAGAGCAGATGGTCTAATTAGATTTTGGAGGACCTTGCTGCATAAAATTGCATATTAATGAGGAAAACTGATGTCGGAACCAGTATAACCCAGCATAACTCCTTGATGCTCTTCATATGAGCTCATATGAATACCACTCATGTCTAATGTAAAAACAACAGTGTTGACGGAGAGGTGTTTGTTCCTAGTTAACAGCCTGTATAGCACGAGTGCTTATTTGTGATATATCATGGTGATTTTACACGTCTCCTGCGTTATGACTATAATATTCCTGTGGCATGTAGGTTCGACTTTTGCTGTAATATTTTTGTAATATTCTAAAGTTTACCATGCCATAGCTCTTTACGACAAAGTGAATGTTCTCTATCATCTCATTTTCTCTATCCCTGTCCTTTTTTCTCTCCAACTCCAACTCCCTCCATAATTTCCCATGCTTTCACATCCTTTCCTCCTCTCTCTCTCTCTCTCTCTCTCTCTCTCTCTCCCTCCCTCCCTCTCTCTCTCTCTCTCTCTCTCTCTCTCTCCCTCCCTCCCTCCTCATCCCCCTCTTCGCTTTGAGGGCACCGTGCCTGGCCTGTGTGATGTAATTGTATCTGAGAGTCATGTCACCGGGGCCGCGCAGGGGATTATAGATAGAAACGGAGTGGAGTTCCAACCAGGAAGTGAGGGGAAGGAGACAGTTTCTTACTATTGCCAGTAATATTTTAAGAACGTGTCTCTGACTCATTCTATGATCGTTTTTATTTTGAGTTTCAGTGAATCTTGTAACGTAATACATGTTGTGCTGGACATATGTTTTTATCTCTGTTGTCAGGATCATAAAAAGTCACTTGATTAAGAGTTACAGAATGCCAGTATGTCAGGCATTATGTTGCGTAATTATGACACCGAAACGACAAACAGGAGCTAACAAGCTGGCACTCTGTAAAGTTCAGTGAGCGTTTGGCATCCTCAGATCTGGCTGCACAAAGGAGGCAAGCAGTTACTGTGAATGTCTTCGCACTATAGCTACTGCACAAACAAATAAGAAGTATGAAACATATGCCTCCCATACAGAAATGTAACATATGTATATATAGGGGATTTCCATATATGTCTATAACAAATTCCCATATGTAAAATATTCAAATTAGGCACATTTTCATCCATGGACATGAATGTCTAACATATTACAAATACATGCATCATCCCCTTTGATTTCTCATATGGACATATATGTTACATATATATGTTCAGAATATGGGCCACATATATCTAGATGGGGGTATCCATGTTTGATTCACATGATTATAGCAACATATATGACAACATTTCTCTGATTGGGCATATATCTTCATATTAGATTTCTGTGCAATGGGCTACAATTCAAAATGTGGCCAGAATTTTTCTGGCTTCCACAAGAAGAGATCAATGATGCATTTGTTTCTGAAACCAGCTGAATATGTGATCGAGGACAAGACAAAGCTGTCAAAGCCAATTTATTGTAATAAAACCGGAGAGGATATGACTCCAGCAGGAAGAGACAGAAAACATAGCGGTCTGTCCTCCTCCTCTTTCCTGTTCATTTCCTCTCTGTAGCCTCTCCTCTCATAGCTAGCATCTCCTTCAGCCGGAGCATCTTCATCTACATGACGCCACTCATTTTCTACAGCATCATGCTAATGAAACTGGCTAGGTTAAGGAGCTTTAGCTAATCGCTGCCTTTTCCAGCTTGTGTTCCTCTCTGGGTCTCTGTCTCGCTCGCTCTCTCCTAGTCCCTTCCTCAGTTTATTGCCCATTCCAGCTAAATCCACACAACCCTCTGTGCTATTGTAGATAACACAGGCTTGGCTTGGAGTCATGAGGATCTGTCACTGTGGCATTATAGAATACATAACGTGCAGGCATGACATCAGCCATGACACCTACTGTAGGCCTGTTAAATGAGGAGTGCAAGTTACGCACAGTCATTTCACACAGTGTATTAACTGGTTTGGCTAAAGGGGGTTCAGTGAACTGAATAAGCTGGGCTGGCTTGGGTGCACTACTGTAGTCAGCTGCCTAGTGTTTGAAGCTATATGCTTCATTTCTCCTATTGTGTCTCTGTGCACTGTCCCCATTTTGACTCCACAGAAACAGGGTGAGCTTTAACCACGGCTTTGTGAGATTAGGTAATAGAAGCAGGAGCGAGCATCGGGAGTCAGGTTCAATATTTCATTTTATTATTTTTCCCTCAGGAGAGTTTAGATTTTAGCATAAATGTATTTTAATTACAAACATGGTACAACCTGTGCCTGCCTACTGCTTGCTGAGCATTTATAGGTGAGGGTTGTTTTTTTAGGGTACATTTTAATTTTAAAAGTGCACTATGCAAAATTGCTGGGGGATGATTTAAGTAAGGACCATTCAGTCTCAACTGGCATGAAAACATGGAATAAGCGAGTACTTTATCTGTGAGTCGGACATGTAGACTCAACCATCAGATTACAAGCTCATTCCGCATTTGTTGTAATTTCAGGCTAAAGAGCCCTCAACTCAATTTTGCATAGTGCACCTTCAATTTGAATTTTATCAATTCCTTAAAGTTAAGCATATACCAACCTAAGATCAGATAGAAGGAGAGCACTGGTTGTTTTTTAGTGCTGATTTCAGTGTTTTGTCATAAATATCTTTAAGTTACTCTGACACCACAGTCCATAGCGCAGCAATGAGGCTAGGGATTATCACTGTGAAGGCTGTGAGATGCCCAGCAAGCTGGAAACTGAAGGCGCCGCCAGCTAGAAACCTCCTTAACCTTTATCATACAGTAGATAGCATCTCTGATAACCTTAAAAGATAGAGGGAGGGATGGAAAGAGCGCGACTGAGTGGGAGGGAGGAGTGAAGATAGAAAGCCGAGAGAAGAGAAAAGAAGGAAGGAAGGAAGGAGAGAAGAAGGGAGGGAAAGAGGGAAGGAATGTGCCGCATAATTTTCTACCAATTCTCCCGGATGCTGGAGAACATCAGCCATCACTGCCCTGATTAACCCACATCAGTGGGCAGTTCAAGGTCACTGAACAGCATGTGAGCCTGACAGCATCTTCTGCACTCTGTCCATTATGCCGAAGTGTTATTTCTACTGTGTAAATCCTCTTGCCCCTATTTTATTATGTTGTTCTGTTGCCCTTTCTGTCTGTCTCTCTCTGTCTCTCTCTCCCTCGTCGCCTCATCTGTCTCTGCACTGCACTGATAAGAAAGTGCCCGCCCTGTCTCGGAGGAGAAACCATGGAAACGTACCAGCCACGTGTTGACATCACAGCATGTTAAATATAACCGCCTCCCTTGCCACACAACTAGTTGTTCTGCCGTTGATCCTCGCCTTGCTATAAATACATGGTTTCCTTCCCATAATTGCAGCTCTGACAGGCTTGTTTGGATGGAGGAAGGAATAGGAAATGCCGGAGAGAAAGAAAGAGTGTGCCTTCTTCTCTATCTGTGTCTCGCCAGTGTGTGGGGGTGTATGTGTGCGTCTATGTGTGTCTGCGTGTGTGCGTGTGAGCCCTCAGCCCTACTCCTTCTCATTACAACCCAATCAAGGAGATTGGTGGTGCAGATGGCAAAACTCAGACTCTTTGAGGTAATCTCAATTAGGATGAACACATTCTGCTGTTATCGTATATGGAACACATGAAATAAATAGTGTTTTACATGTTAGTGTGTGTGAATATCATGTAGAAGCGTATGATATACAATGAACTGCATTTTGGAGAGGTTGACACTTTGGCTCTTTGCTCTCATCACTTTGAATGTGAAATGACATTAAAGTGCAAGTGTATAGAAGGACTTTGCCTCTTTCTTTCCTCATGCAACATACATGCCGTTTATTTTTAACTTTTATCCAACGCATAATGCTGTAGCCTTTTATTTTAGCCCCAGTCTCAATTCAAACCCTTTACCTGATTAAGTCTTAACATAAATGTGGGCTGTCTGCTTTAGTTTGAAGGCATTTTGATGCAGGTTAAACAAGAAGAGAGCTACAGTCTATTTTTTAAAAATGACTCCCCCGTTTTGGACAGATAAATACTATGTTCAGTAAAGTTCTGATTTTCCATGTGTTGTCAAAAATAAATACCATAAACTATATAAATGACAGTGGATGAACTAACCTCTAATTGAATATGACAGTCTGTATTTTACTGTGTCATTTCATACCCACATTAATAAGGGTGCAGACTGCCAAGAAATTAAATAGTCACTGTCCAGTTTTCTATAATACACTGTAGTTTGGTTGAACAGTTTCTTTTTGATTTTGTTTTACAAAATATAGATCCTATAATCATTTAGGAGCCATACACCATTAACATACATTTTTTCAGTGATGTAATGTGCTTATATGTGATTATATGTAGCCATATCAGTCAGAATATGAAAGCAGTGAGATTTGGTTGTCGTGTTTTGGAAAGAGATGATTGATTTGGTGCTGCTGATAAAAGGTGGACTTGCTATTGCTTGTTTAATCCGTCTGGGTTATCATTCAGGCAAAGTTACATTGTGCAAAAGCAGTTTAGCATTAGGCACAACACCCGAACGGTTGACACAAGTCCAAAAGCTTGTCTCAAGCAATGCAGCGGTAAAACAAAAGGACAGTGACTGACTGAAGCTTGAATGGAAAAGAAAAGAGAGACAAGAGGAGAGCAAAGTCTGGAAATGAGAATACTGAGCCGTCTCTCTCTGTGATTGTCTCGGTGCACGGGAGGCGTTGTGAGTAGAGAGCGTTGCATGTTGTGACTCAGTCTCTTAGCAGCCACCTCATCTTCATGACCCAGTGGGTCTCCAGAGGCCGGTGCAGGGCCAACCAATCAGAGGCAGAGGCAGGCATGACCAAAAGGCCAGCACTGGGCTGTCGCCAGCCGGGAAATGGTTTCAGTCGATGGAGTGGGTGTGTATGTATATGTGTGTGTGTGTGTGTGTGTGTGTGTGTGTACTGTATGTGAATTTAATAGGCTCTGCGTGTTAGAGAGAGAAATACTCACCTCAATATGCTGTGTGTGTTTGTGTATGTGTGTGTGTGTGTGTGTGTGTGTGTGTGTGTTGGGAGCCTCATAAGTGTGTGGGTGATGACGCAGTCCTACCCCATCCCACTGTCTCCTAATGCAGTTTAATCTCCCTTAAACCCAGATGATTTGTTATTTCCTCTGCCACACACACACACACCACACACACATACACTTCTACAGACCCTAAGGTACTTCTTCAACACGTAATGGGATGTGCGTGTGAGCTCAGATTGAGCAGAGATACACATGGCTTCAAACCAGGAAGAAAACTTTTCCTGCCAGACTGTATCACCACAATTCCCAAACAACAGCTGATATGACATTTATATAACAATGACTGAGATACAGGGATTTTGAAGTGTATAGTTAGTCCTTCAACAGTGTAGAGAATACACACATTCTTTGTACTGTGTGCAAAATATGAAACCGTCATCTCACTGCTTGCCAAAACACATACATAGAATTTAACCAGTAATCAGAAAAAGAACAGGAATATTCTAAGTTAAGCAGAATTGGGTGAATATCGTATTCACTGTCTAGGTCTGCCATTTACAGTATGTTAATCAATTTTCATTAAATATGCATGGATACTTGCATTTACATAATGCTCACTTCTTCCTTGGGACATTGTGGAGAGTGCAGTTTTTTGCTGAACAGCTTGGGGCACAGAGACACTATTTGTCTACCTACACTTACTTATAATCACATAGAAAATGAAAATTAGCCCTCTATCTTTGTGATAATTTTGGAAATCAGAGCAATATATGCAAAGTAATGACTCTTAAACAAAGAAAAGATGGTTAATTAGTCATCAGCTAAAATGAAATCAATACCATGGTCATTCAGAAAACAGGTTGTAATAATTGATTGCATCATAGTTGGGTTAATTCTCATTTCTGTGGCAGGAATGAACTACCCTTCGTTCAAATGAGGAGTGTCAATTTGATTTTGGCTGAACGCAGCATGTGTGTTTCACAGGAATTAGGGTTCAATGCTGGGAGAGAAATGCCCAGGAGAAAATGCTAACCTTCACCAGCTAACACCATATACCCTCCCTTCATATACTGAACTCTACCTTCTCATGTAAAGCCTGTGGTGACTATCATACCACAGCAAAAGGTCGCAGTGCTGATTCCCAGGAAATGTGCTCTATTGAGTCCATTTGAACAGACGGTGACTAAGCCTTATCTCTTTCTCCCCTGTGTACCCTTT
Source organism: Myripristis murdjan (assembly GCF_902150065.1). Taxonomy (NCBI): domain Eukaryota; kingdom Metazoa; phylum Chordata; class Actinopteri; order Holocentriformes; family Holocentridae; genus Myripristis; species Myripristis murdjan. Next base: position 10,848,767 of record NC_044002.1, read on the forward strand.
TACTTTTTCCCCCCTTGTGAAAAGATGACTAATATTCCAGGTGTAATTTAGGACATGGGTTAGGCTTTAGAGAAAATTCTGGCCTCCATTATTCAGTCGCATCCACTGACCACCCAACTACGGGTTTAGTCTGTACAGCGCAAAATCACAGACAGGACTCTGCGTGCTTTTGATTTAAGCTCACTGAGCTCTTATCCTTCTCCAAACAACACGAGGTTAGGGGTCTGCACACACTCAAGCCTCACCATGGTGGCAGCCACTTCAGAGAGATAAGAGACTTCAGACAGAGTCTTTATGTAGGACAGAAGAGGGAGAAAGGAGTACAGGGGTCAAAGGTGAAGAGCAAGTTTATCCCCTGTGTAAGTTCCTGGAATTCCTGCTCGCTGAATATACCCCAGTTTGCCTAGGAGACTTAATGCTTGAGCTGGCAGGGGTTTGGAGGCGCTTTATTTAGCAACCTTGACCTCCTTTAGTGATGGCAGAGGATTGGGGAGAGGGAGATAGAAAGATAGGACTAAGGGAGATAGATAGATGTTAACCCCTCTTGTTGTAGGCATGCACACACTCCATTAGCTTGACTAAACGCAAGCCATCAGGTTTTGGCACTCACACCTCATTAAGCAAATACACACTGGCAGACAAACACACACATACACATATGCAAAGACACACTTTTGCACACCCTGCATCAGAATCTAGCCAAACAGACCCCTTTCATAGATAAATGAGGAATCCAATGCACATCTCTTGCTCTGCTGTTATACTTTACACTGAAAAAAATCTCCACCGTAACAAGAAATTTGCTGTCATTTTCAATTTTAAAATCTTGTTTTTAGCCATGCTGCATGAGTGCACCAGCTGTAAAAATGCAAACCACACACACACACAGCTTAGCGAATTTTTTCCTCTTCCTCATACTTTTTTTTCTCTCTCTCTGTAGATAGAAGCACATTTGGCCAGAACCGTATCCAGCATGGGCATGGAGCGCCATCAGCAGCTTTGGCATTTCTTAATTACTGCAGGGCTCATTTGGGCAAAATACCAAAATATGTCCTTGTTGCTCCATGTCAACCCTTACGTCAATGTGTTCCTATGCTGCTAACTGCTGGCTCCTAATGTTGCCTAGTTGCTTCTTTTTGTTATTAATTACAACTCTACAATGTGCCTCTGAGCTACGGGAACTGCTTCATCCCAAAACACACTGCGCTTCCTGTAGCTGGGTCAAATGTAGGTCGGTTCATGTTCACACCATGAATGAACCGGTGCACAATTCATTTGCAACCATGCTGAGACCACTTCCTCAACAGGGTCTCGGTTTGGTTATTTTTGTCTGCATCCGAGTGAAATTGTCGGTTTCATACCAGCCCAAACAAACTGCTCCAAGGGAATAAAGGAACTGGAGTTTGACTCAATCAGACTAAACAAGGCAGGTGTGAACGGCCCCCAAGAAAGATTAAAAAATCTGAGATAATGGGAGATAAACTTGCTTGTTTCACATACAACTTCATGATTTGTTTCTGGTAACAGACACAAGGCGGGATAAAGTAAATCAGCCCACCTGTATCAAGAAAGAAAATTCTGAAAACAAGTAAATTGGCATTGGAAATAAGTGAGATTATCATACATATCCCATTGGCATTTTTTTTTTTTTTTGCACTTATTTAAGAAAAACAAGATTTTAACAGTGAATATGAGACCAAATGACTTCTTAACCCTATAAAACCATTTGTATCATATATGATACACATTTTCAATTCCGTTTTTCATTTTCAGTTTAATCAATACTTGACCAAAATACTGTTGTATACCTTTGAACACTTCCCCTGTTCACCCTGGACCATACCATTGGCACTTCAAGTACATATCATATATCATACACCAGAAAGGTCGTGTAATAACATATTTTTCGATTATTATTTTTTTATATATATTTTGTTATGGGACTAAATAAAGGGTTCAATTTCAAAAAATTTGAATTTTCTGCCAATTCTTTCATAGTTCAGGCTTTATAGGGTTAAAGTTTTTATTTTTATTTTATTATTATTATTATTATTATTATTATTATTATTATTATTATATTATTATTATTATTATTATTATTATTATTATTATTATTTTTTGCAGTGTACACCTCAATTTCCCAGGGAGCTAACAGCACCAGGACATTAACTACCCAGCTTTAGCTAGAGCTGCTGTGGGATGCTGAGAAAGGATGATGAAATTGACTTTTGGGGATCTCCCTCTCGCTATCTGGCCAAGTTTAAGCCCCAATTCATTCCATTCCAATCACAGGTGAATAGCATCCACTCCCGGTTTCCCTTGCTCACATGAATAAAAATGAGGATATTTACGGGTATGCATATCCTGCATATTAATTCTCCATGCTTTTGCCAGTATCCAATGTGCAGATATTTGTGGCATTTTGATTTGCATATGTATGGATGCTGCTCGGCACAGCTATTTATTTTTGTGCACACAATGATAGAATACTGGCAAGGCAAAGCTGTGTGTGTGTGTGTGTGTGTCTTTGTGTGTGTCTGTGTGTCTGTGTGTCTGTGTGTAACGGGGGTGGAGGAGGTGGGTTGGGGGGGGGCAGTGGCATGCACACACCCTTGAGTGTTGCAGGCCCTCTAACCCTTACTGTAATTCACACCTCCTGTCCCTCTCGCAAGATTTCTCACTCCTCTCCATTCACAGCCGTCACCCCCTTCCTGAAGCATTAACATGACATCCCTGGACTTCCTGACACCTCAACCCTGGCCAGCGTTTCTTAAACTACCAGTCCTGTCGAGTGGCATCCCTGCATTTTAATCGTCTTAGGGCCTAGGGTTAGACCTAATATTCTATATTCTGCAATTAAGTTTAGGACTTTAATTTAGAATATGGAATACTGCCTGATATCATATTGCATTACTATTCATTTAGATGTATTGTAGTGGTTAAGACTGTTTATGATTGTATTCAAAGTGGTACTCCTGCTCTTGCGCAGCTAATATATTTCTGCATGGTTCTCTCTCCGTATTGATCACATCGCACTGATCTCGGTTTGCCACAGCCCATCTGCCTGGTTGATTTCTGTGTGTGCATGTGTATGTATGTTGAGGGGTATCTGTGCATATTTATCTATATAAAGCATCTTGCTGTGAGTGTGTGTGTGTGTGTGTGTGTGCGTGTGTGTGTGTGTGTGTGTGTGTGTGTGTGTGTGTGTGTGTGTGAGAGAGAGAGAGAGAGAGAGAGAGAGAGAGAGAGAGAGAGAGAGAGAGATTATATGTGACTGCAGCAGGCTCTCTGCTGAGGTCTCAGACCCAGTCTACCAAATGGGGTGCTAATAAAAGGTTGTCAAGCTCTCTCTATCTCAGTACACCCAGTACAGGGAGGAGTACACACTGAACTCCACCATCAAATAAATACATGGTAACACGTTTTGGAAATGGGAGAGAAAGAGAGAGGGGGAGAGGAAAATGGGTAGAAATGTGGAAGCAGTCAACTGCAGCCAACTACGTACGAAAATTGATAGTTCAACAGTTTGGTTGCTTACCCCGCTGTCAGATATATTTATCAACATCCTCCTGGTGAAAAATGGAATAAGCCTGTGTACTGTATTTGCGGTGTTGCTGTGTGTGTTTGTCTGAAAGATAGTGAATGAGGAGTGAGTGAGCAGCCTGGCTCCTCCCTGCACACTGAAGGAGACATGGCAGAAGGGGCACTATGGTGGTGGAGGAGGGGGCAGTTATCAGCTCTCCCCCTATAAGGTGACAGCCTTACACAACACAGATATGTGATTCTTGTCTTATTTACAGCAGGGGCGCGGTCACGTCACATGCCTGGAATAGCTGGGTAGGGGGTGAGGGTGTGGGCAAGAGTGTGTGTGAGTGTCAGAGAGGGGGCAACGGGGGTACATCTTGGACCAAAAGAATGACATTTGTAGCTTAGGGTTTCCCCTCCTAGCTCGTAATTCCCCACTGTCCCCTCACACTCATCCTTCCTCTTTTAGGTTTTTCCATTGCAAGGGTGGGGTGGGGGGGGCTTCTACTGTAGGTTTCCCCCCCAACAAATTGCTACATGGGTTGGAAGGACAAAGTAGTGACCCAACCACTCCTCTGTTTCAGTCCACTGCCCCTACAGTGCAAAAAAACCCCAAAAACTTCTCACTTCTCTGTTTTCCATTGGTGAACAAGTATGACGATGAAGTAAAACGCACCAATGGGTTTATCTGATGGAGGGGAAGGAGAGAATGGCCTCCATTTTGGATCAGAGAAAAATCTCAGACTGATGCCCAACTACTTCCTGCAAACCTCTGCTGGCATAATGACATAATGACTTTGGCTCAAGTGCAAAAGGCCTGTTTATATTTCCGAGTGAGTGATAGTGGAGGGCAGAGGGGGAAGAGAGAGAGAGAAACAGAGATAGGGCATGCTCCCTCTCTCTCTTTTTCTCACTCTGTCTCCCTCTCCCCCACAGGGGGATTTTCCTCATCATTGGCGCAGCTGCCTCTGCAACTGCATGGTCCTGTCCTCTCTGCCCGGACACTTCCCCCTTCTCCCCAACTCCCCCCATGGCTCCCTCTCCCCAAGGTCACATGATTCCCTCAAGATCTGACCTCTGGCCTCCAACAACCTGCCGTCCCGGGTTGCTATGGAGACGTGTGTCATCAGGACCAATGCGGCGTCTTGGTGGTTTATTTTTAACAGCTCGGCAGGAGCCCGTGCCAGCTCAGGAGGCTGGAATGGAGGTTAAAGTGGAGTGGCTGGGGGAAGTTCGGGGGGACATTTAGGGGGTTCCAGAGTGGGACTTCCCAGCTGTGGTGATATCATGCCAAGGGTGTCCTAGATGGAATCTGAGTCATCCGTCCACATGATCCATTCAGCGCAGCATTATGTCAGCTGGTGTTGGATAAAGCAACGTGGCCTACAGTGTCAGATGGAAAATCTTTCAAGTGAAAGTCCCAGGAACTTTACGGTGGGGGATTTCAGGTAGTTACGCCTGTTGTCCCAATCTGATTGGTTTAGCTTGTGGATGTGCTGTCATTCGCCTTGACAAAGCAGGTGTTAGTGTTTAGGCTAGTGTCAAAGGTTCTGTCAGTGGTTCTTCAGTGTGTTTGTATGTGTGCGTGCCCACGTATGTGTTTGTATGTGTTTATGCCTGTGTGTTGCTTTCATTTCAGGCTTTTTAGTCCTTGCCTATGAAATAGTTTCCGTATGTTGTGGTTCTGCAGAATGGACACTTTTTGGCAACCCACGTGAAGACATGAGTCCAAATAATATTCAAGATGTTAGTGAATGCGCTCGTATATTTATGATATGCTTCACCATCAGCGTGAGAGTGTGCCTGTCCAGTGGAAACTTAGAGCCTCATGTTTATCAGTTCCTATCTGTTGCGGCCAGAAAACAGAACACTGAAAAGGGGAGTGAAACGTCCCTATCTTGTCTCTGTTGTGTGTCTATGTGAGTCCACTTGTGTTTGCTTCAGCAGCTGTTGTGTACAGAATGAGATCACCAATATACATGATCATTTGTGCACACCTGCATGCACATCGTTATGTTTAGATACAAGCCAATAGAAACATACCTCCTTTTTTTCTTTATTTGCACTCAGCCTCAATCTGTGCAGTGGAAAATTTGAGTATGTCCACACTCAAAGACACTGTAGCATACAAACTACCCTTAGGCAACAAAATTCACAAGTGTAGAGTAAGTTTTCCATATGTATACATGTGCATGTGTGACTTGCTTAGATTCATGCTTTTATATGGGCTTATGTAGCTCCATAGTTGTATTATAATGTGGACCTGCGCAGACTGGATGTGCTAATTTGGACAAACACAGGAAAGCATTTGATAGTGAAATGAGAGAACGTTTTTATGATAGCTGAACTGTCACTACCACCATACCTTAGCTAGGGCTGGGTAAAAATATAGATTTTTCATGTAATCACAATCTTCATTTGAATGATCCAGTATCGCTTCTTAAAATCCTGAGATCAGTCTTTTAATCAATATCCTTTCTTCAGTAGATTTGTTAATATTTTTGCTAAATGTTATTTGTAGCACACCCTCTGTTGTGCAGATATCCTCTGCTGAGCTACTAACCTGTGGAAATTCAGTCACCCAAATTACATGTTTTGAATGAATAATGGCAGGCGCGCTCTCACTAAAGCCAGCACTATCAAGCCTAAAAGCCTGATGCTTTTTGGATCAAAACTCATGATGGGTAAGCAAAGCTATCTGAAATATGGCTAAGTGAATTGATATGGAATTGAATCAAATAGGAACCTTGTGAATCGGAATGATTAACAGGGTGAATTTTATATGGTTGATTTTATACTCATGTTGCAACCCAGCACAGTTTAAGTAATATGTGTATCTACTATCATACCTTAATCTATTGTGCTGACAGTGAACTATCACAGTTGTTGTCGTAAGTAGCCTAAGGAGCAGTTTCTGGCACTGCTGCCCTGTCCGTGTAGTAAAGCGATCCTGTGTTATGTCACATCACAGAGGCTCAAACAGAGGTGCAAGAGGTCACTGTGACGCCTCAGTCATGTAAGTGGCCTAACAAAGGATGGCCTTTCAGAGCAAGTGGAAACTTCCACTCCCCTCCTTTAGCCCTTGTGCCAGAGTGTCACTGCGTCTTAGAGTTTGAGTCGGGACTGGTTGATACATGACAGGCTGACACATGCAGATACAATTACATTTTCTCTTTTTGTCTCTGTCTTTATGCCACTCTCTTTTTCCCTCCCTCTATCTCCCTGTTAGAGTCTGACTCTTACAAGTCCCTGTGCTCAGAGTGTCAGCACAGATCAACAGGTCATGACTCTTCACCCCCAGCAACTCAAAACAAAAACGTGGACCGAGAGCCAGAGGGAGAATAAGAGAGAACATTATGTGAACGACTGTGACTAAGGGCTATTCTGCTGATGCAGAGATATTTGGAACATTCCTTCTCAAGCTGAGAGTAGTGTGTTTGTTGCTCGTCAGCAGCATCAGATGCTTTTAAAAGGAGGTTTGACAGCACATTCCTCAACTGATAAAATATTGTTTTTCTATCCTTAGGTGGGTGAGTTTCTCTTGGCACAAGGCCTAACTGAAGTACTCTGATGCAGGTAATCTCCCCCCTATTACTCCCCCAATGGTCTGGCCCGTGCCCACTGATGATCAGTGCGGTGATGTCAGAGCAAAGAGCTCAAAGCAGCTTTGGTGGGGTGGAGAATGGAGGAGGAGGGGGTAGAGGTTAAAGAGGTGGCGCTGAAAACAATCCATAATAAGAGGAAAAACAAACACAGCATACCCACACAAATGCATATTAGCACGCACATGCAGGCAAACACAAAACACATGCACGCTCCCCGTCTGTCCACAGGCACCGTCGTACCTCTCAATCACTTTTGCCACCAAAACGACCGGCTGCACAGAGGGATTAAGAGGCACAGCGGGATGCCAGCGGGAAATCGTCTCACCACAGAAGTCATCATCAGATCAGCACGTCGGTGCTCCTGAGATGCTGAGGGCGGGTCACGTGATAGTGTGTGGTGCAGACCGGTCACGGCCCAGCCATGATGTAATGGTCACACACATGCCACAGCACAGCCTTCCATAGCACATTGCCATAGACTCGGAAGGCAGACTATCGTCCTTTTTCACAACCGCCCTCGCATTGGCTGAGTAAACATTTGTGGAGGTTTGGGGGGGATTTGTGCAAACAACTGAGGTGCTTTACTATTGGATGGAGGGGTGTAGTGTTTTTTTTGTTTTTTGTTTTTTTCCTCCCATCATGTTAACTATTTTCCCACTGGTCAAAAATCATGTTTGAAGGGATTTAAGGAAGCTTTAGCTGCTAGACAAAATTATTTGAGTGCTTTGCGCTGCTTTATTGTTAGTCTTCTTCAGGGGCACACTGAATGTTGACATTACGTCTTTACTTTTCATGGAAACAACTGAACCCATTTCCTGGTATAGATATCAAAAGAGCTGGTTCAGCTGAGAGGGCACATAGCAGCAAAACACACCCTGATCACCAACATCAAGGGATTTTCAGAAAGACAGAAAATGATCTCTGCACAGGGACAGCAGCATAGAATTCAAAAGACCTGGGTGTTACTGGCATGCAAGCATCTATAGAAATCTTTCACTTTACCAGAATAAGGAGCACCAGCATCATTCTGATGTATATTCATATTCTCTGTGATTAGTGTAATAGGCAAGCGCCTGCTTTGCTATTGGCTGGAGTGGACTTGGAGCTCCGTTCATTAGGGTAAACATACTGTGCTCTAGAGATAGCAATGAGGCCATTCACCCCACTGTGGCACTGAGCTGATAATAATACCAGGTTGCACACACGCACACACAAACACAGATGCACATGCACGCACGCACAAACATCATTCGACTCCTCTCTTCCCTGTTTACTTCAATGCATCGCTGCACCACCAGCTAGGTAACGCGACACATAAGAGAGACAATACAGTGGAATGTCCTACAACCTCCCAGGACAGCATCACCACGGTCTGATGCTGCGCCCCTGGTTGTGCCCCAGGTTGTCGTTCTCATTTACTCAGTGGGTTTTTAACAATGTGTCCAACGTTATGCCCGGTGTGTGCTCGTGGCCCGCCCCAAGTAATGACCTCATCTGACGGCACAGCTGCCAACAGGCAGCAGACTGCTTATGAAACAGAGCCATTCTATCCCTAAAATTCAGGGGTTGTGCAACTGGAGTGGGAGCAAAGTGTGTATGTGTGTGTGTATGTGAGAGAGAGAGAGAGAGAGAGAGAGAGAGTGAGTGTGAGTGTGAGTTTGTCTGTCTGTGGTGGAAATGGTGTGATTATGCAACAGTGTGGGGGGTTGATATAGCTGCAAATAAAATTCAGAGGAGCTTTAGAGTTGTGTTGTGCTGCTGAAGGACAAGAGTCAGTGTGCATGCATTGTGACACATACACACACACATACACACACTTACACACACACTTACACATTTGAAAGTCTCAGACCACTCTTGAATAATAGATAAAGTAGCATCGTGTCAAAGTCCTTGGAGTGGCCTGGAAACAGAGAGCAGATTAAATGTGCACCAACCCTGACCTCAGCCAGACCGTGTTACACACACACACACACACACACACAGAGTCTGTTGTGACGACAGCACACTCCTACTGAGCAGAGCAACTTCATATCAGAAAATGTTCGTATTGTGATTTTATAACTGAAGGCAGCTTTCATTTTTTTATTCAGACCAGACGAGACCATAATTGTCTTTATAGCAAACAGCAGCAATCCAGAGGGAACTTGTTTCTTACATACACCAAACTAAGATGTAGATATACATGTTTTACTGCAGGGGTTTTTAGCCAAATGGAGGTTGAAAATTCTTTCAGCAAGAAGCGTGACTTTCCTGTCCATTTCTCCCTAAAAAAAAGTTTCCACCTTTTTTTCTGCCCTTAAATGTGTTTCTTTCCATTCAGTCCTTTCAGCACTCAAATCAGACTTACCATAGTTTATTTTGTACTGCACATCTCTCGACATTTCTTCCTCTCACCTCCCTCCCTCTTTCACTTTCACTTCCCTCACGTGTCAAGAGCATCACACATGCTGTAAACAAGAGTGCCTTATGTAGGTTGCAGTACTCCCCAAGGTCAGTAACAGTGCTTTGGGGTCACACCTCAAGATCTGGTCATTCTACCCCTCCGCAGCCAGCCTGTTACACCAGGAGGAGCTCGTGTTCGTGTTTCACTTTTCAACTGCAGGCAGAGCAAACATGGCCTACTTGTTGATAATTGCACTACTCCCTGAAACTCTTGAACATCCCCTGCTTTCCATCCCTCCAAACCTCTCCTCCTCCTCCTAAGGAGCCATGAATAATGGAGTGAGCCTTGCGTCATCATTTGTACGGGTAACAATGTTGGCATGTCAGGCCAAGGCATCCGATCCTCTCTTCCAATGACATGATGGAATATGTTGGCCGGTGTTAGTTTTCACCAGGTAAGGCTGCAATATTGATGAAGAGGGTGAAGCGATTTTTCCACTGCCTCAACTCCCAGCTCCCCCTCTCGTTGGCTCGTCCCGATCATTTGATACGATGCTGCGCCGGGGCAGCAACTGGGCCGACGGGTGGCTGGTCGGGCGAGCCGGAGGAAGGAGTGCAGCGAAGAAGGGAGGAGCGGAGAGCAGTGTGTTGCACATTTTCCATCTGTCATGAAAGTGGAGCAGCTCATTATCGCAGAGTGCTCTCCACTGAGCTGACCTGAAAAGACAGGGAGAGAGTGTGTGTGTGTTTGTGAGAGCATACGTATGGTACTCATATGTGTCTCCAGTGGTATATAGCTGTGTGTATAAGCTGTCAAGTGTGTGAGACACAAGTCTGCTCAGGTGTGCTGCTGTTTTCCACTGCGGTGCATTTGTATGCATCTATGTAAACAGTACAGGTTTTACCATAGGGTCCTAATTTACAGAATCTCACCATACACACTTCTTTACATTTGATCACCTTTGAGGCATCAAACTGATGTTTTCTTCAAACAAAACCCCACTGTTTTCCTCAGAGTCTCGGCTGTCTTGCAAATAGTTAATGCAATTTTGCTTCTCAAAAGCATCTAAATAATGAAGTGGAAGCAGTGGTAATACAGTGGCAGGTTGATAAGGGAATTATAAATGCAGGCTTTTGTAATACCACTGCAAACTGAAGAGTGTGATGAATTTTAATGAAAATGATGGTTATTAAAATGAAAATAACAAGCTGGTTTTACCCTCTTTATCATTCAGTGTCTGCTTGGAGCCTCTAATTGATCTCTATACACAAACTCATTTTGAGACCCGTGCTCATCTTTCACTGCTCATCATTGCTTTCTCTCCTGCATTGTGGTCAGTCATTAGGCCACTTGTGTTCTGTTATCTGTGTTTGCCGATGCATTTTAAGCAGTGACTCCAGCAAGTAAACAAGTGTGCTGAAGTAGCAGTTCATATCAGCAAGTGAGGCATTACCTTAATCTGTCTTGTCATTGTTCGCCTTCATTGTCGGTTTTTGAGCAGTCTCTTGATACCCCGTTGTGGCGAGAAGCACCGGTCTCCCTCATCTGTCGTTTAGGTCTAAAAGGTTTTCTCCTTGCAGGCTTAAATGGTAACAGTTTTCAATGAGGGACATTGGTCCTTTGTGAGGAAAATCCACCTTGTGCACCTTGTGATGAACATAAAGCAATTCCAAAGGGAGAGAGTCTAAAGGAGCTCTCTGTCTATGCTTGGTCCTCAGGGTTTAATGTCACAGTTGAGAATTCAGCATGTCAATTCGTGACTCTGCTTGGGGGCACAACAGAGACATTGGCTGTGATAGAAGAGGGCAGACAGAGTAAAGGATGGGGTGGGGGTGGGGGGTGAGGGGTAGTGGGGGGTGGGGGAGGGCAGGGTAAATCTGGAGGGACCTTGCTGATTGGTAACAAAGCCTCTGAGCCCAGATGTCCATCTGAATAAAAACCAATTTCCAGTTGTTTATTTTCTTTATCCCTGCCAACAGCTACACTAACAGGCAACTGGAGCTTTGTCAGGAAACATCTAGACTCCAAGCATCACCAGCAAAAAAAAAATGGCTGCTGAGCATTTTGGATTGAATCTGAGACAGTGTCCTTATTGGAGACAAATCCAAGGTTTGAGGCCAGATACCTCAGCAAAGAAATTGCAGCACACCGTGAATCTTTCAGTGCGCTTTGCCACTCGTGCCTTGACTGGAATTAACTTCCCTTCCCAGCTCAGCTGTGATGATTGATTTCAAGGTCTGGCCGCAAAACTCTCCAAACTGTAGCTGGCACAAGAATTTGTTCTCAATAGCCATTTCATAATTCGTCCTCCCTCTGTTTGACAGAAAGGATACCATAGAGGGCATAATTGATTACCTGCTGTGTCCTTGTTATGTCTACAGCCTTGAAGCTTCAGAGTGCTGGATGTCGTGTCACACTGCTAGTCATAACGCACGGCTGCCTTGGTTAATCAGAAAACAGGCCATAAGCTTTTTGATGGCTCAAGCTTTATCCTGGAGTAGAAACCGCGGGGGACAGCAAGTATCAAGAGTTTGTGAAATCACTCATTTCACAGCAACAGATCAAACATTAACGCTAAGCTCACCATTAAATGCTTACATCGTGCTGAATATTAACGCAAGGTGGTACATCACATTTTCCTGCCACTATAGACTGCTACTCTTAATGTTCACTGTCATTGTTGCAGGTTATCATGTGTCTACCTGTTATGTCACAGCCCAAGCAAATCCTTCCCCAGTGCAATTGCTAGAGAATAGAAAGTGTCACAACAAGACACACATCCTTTTTCACTTCTTAAATCTATAAATCACAAATCCACATCCTCAGCTATAAAAGCAACAGTCCATTCTGTTTCCTTAGACCCATTATAAATCAATATAGTTTTTTTTTTTTTTTACAATGGAAAAGTAATTAAGTCTTGGACCTTGTCCAAGAGAGATATAGGCCTCCACTATCTTTGATCCCTCTCACTCATCATGTAACCCACTTATTTAATCGTTTCCTTCCCTTGCAATAAACAAGCATTAACTTTCCAAATTGCAGCGTCAACCCTTCATCAGGGGCTACAGAAATTGTCAACTAAGCATGACATTGTTCCAACCTGTTTGGCCCATCTTGTGATTATAAAGCTTCATGTGGCTCAGAGACCAAAGGTGGCAGTGCAGTGACTTGGCCTTGGGCAAAGTATGCTCTCTTTCAGACAGGCCACTGAGTTCATTTCATGCACACAGTTTTGTCTCTGTCTTTTCTTTGGAATATGGCTTGTGCTATTAGTCATCGAATTATCCTCAAAATATTGTATATTGAATGCTTTTTGTGTCATAGTTTGCTTTATTTTCACTTTTGACAGTGAAGGTAAGACATAAAAGAGAAGCTTGAGATTGAAAATCTATTCTGAAAAGGAGTTGAAATGAGCAGAATAAAAAGAGCCTGAGTGAGTGCGCCTCAGCTTGCTGAATGAGGTGCAGATACTTGACCTTGTCCTGTCACTCTTAGCACCCCAGTTATGGGTGTAGCATCAGTGTATCTATCTTGACGTGTTTTATTGAGGAGAATAGCTGTATGAACCATCTCAACGTGAATGAATGCTGTGGGGGATGGGATGTGGGCTCAAACTAAGCCTAAGAGCTAAATAACCTTGTTGTGCTAATACAGTATGTCGATAAGCCTTTAAAAGCTCAAGCTCTAATCTTCATAACTTATGAAGCGTTAAAAATGTACAATGAGTGATATTTCACAGCTGCGACAGGTTAGCGTTGGTTAAGTTTTAATCTCTGCGCGGTTGTGTTTGTCAGCGTCTGCTAAAGGTTAACCCCAATCAGTATGGAAGCAATGCTATGATGAATTGACTAGACAGCTATGTCCTGGCCTGACCTATTTAACCATATGCATAATATCCCTCTGCTCCAATTGCCGTTGACCCAAAGTAGGATGATGATACCTCCTGTATGTGAGGACAGGGAGGAGCTGAGTATAAATATGTGGCCAATCGCAGTGGACCCATTTGCCTTTGCAAACTTCTTTTAACTTTACATGAAATCCTTTTTAGATGAGGAAAAAGTTTGATCAGAATGCCCTCTTGAACTCGCTATTTAATAACCCAGACAACATACCATTGTAACTTACCATCTTAAGGCTCTGAATACAAACAACAGTAATCAATGAAGAAAACAGCAAAACCCACACTAATGCGCTTGTTTTTCTGTGTTGGGCCACTTCTTCTCCATGCGAACTTCACCTTGGAGGTGTTTTTATCAGCTAGTCGCCTTTACATTCTATAGTTTAGCATTGATGGCTCATAGCACTTAATATGGAGAGCACTCCAGTGATGCTCAAGTGTATAAATAAAGCATAATACATCAGTTTTAGCAGGTCCGATTACATTTACTCAGTATAATGCCATGATATAATTTGTTTGCTGAATAAAAGCTGCCCTCCACAGTAATTACCCACCCCTGTCTATTACAGGGGGAAGGAAGGGATTGTTCAGATAGTCTGGAATAATTGGTATGACCAGCTTTGTCCCAGGGGAAGGGGTCAGTTTGTGTGCATGTGGCTATGTGAGCGTGCCTGCATGTGTGTGAGAATACGGTGCTTCGTGCTTGTGTGAATGGGGAGGCCTCTATTTTAAGCGTCTGTAGGCGGGCAGATTGGGATTGTACTTTTGGTGTTTTACCTTGACTGCTACTCACAGGTCAGCACCCTGACTAAAAATGAGCCCCCGAATCCCCCACCTGCCTGCCCCAAACCCACACACATACACACACATAAACACACACACACTCTTGCACACACTTGGTCCCTGCTAGAATCTCCTCTTCTCTCTCTAATTGCCCCGGGGGGTTACTGGACCTTAGCATTCCACTCACTCAGCACTTGGAGTTTAGCTGCCTGCTTGTGTCAGGGCATGACAGGCGTGCCACCCCGTATGTCCAGACAGTGATACCTCTCCGTGGCAACGCGTTAACACTTGTGCCGCCTCGACCAGCACAGCATGATGAGCCATGGCACAGGGACAGGTAATGATGTAAGCTTCCCTGCAGGCAGTCCAGCCCATGCTCGTTGTTGTGATATCATTTTCCCTCACAGTATTTATGGTTAGCTGGCGAGTGTGTGTTAGGCTATGTTAGCTACTAGGCCCGGGGGATGATTTTAGCAGGTTGAGAAATGGCTTCCTACTCGTTAACATAAGGTTTCTTTGTCAGTTTTAACATTTAAAGGAAAATGCATGTAGAGGCAGCAATTCACCCTCAGTTGGTTGGCTTCGGTATATTTGGCCAAATGTCCCCTGGCTGTGCCCAAGTTTTCTTTGCTCAAGTTCCCTTGAAGTGCTTTAACTGGAGCTGGTTTGTCCCTTAAAACCAGACTATACAGTTTCATCGGGCAGGGCACACCACTTTGTTTACTAATGCAAAAGATGCATTTGAAGAAGTATAAAATCCCTCAGGTTCATTGTTCTGATAATCGATGGCATTGATGTAACATTTTTAAATGTCTCTTGAATCCAGTGTTTTGATATCACAAGTTCATAAAAACATAAACAATTAACAAAATGCCCTTATATTTTGGGCTGTAATGTGGTAAAAGAGTTGTGCTATCCTCATAAGGCATGTGAAAATTAAATTCTGTGAGAATTATTTATCATTCATTATTTTCATTATTTTTTACCATTCCAAGTGCTGTGCCCCTCTTTTTGAAACCACAGTCTGCCTTTAAGAAATGGAACAGACACATATCTACCGATTTTGCTTGCAGCCCTGCAACTGCTATTCACATGCATGTTTGTGTATGTAGCTGAAAGCATAATGGAATGATTAATTAACTGATGCAGTGTAAAAAAAAAAAAAAAAAAAAAAAAAAAAAAAAGAATCCATTTAGTTTCATATTTAGTGTTGAAATCTTGTTTTTTTTGTAAAACAAGTGAAAAAAAAATCTGCCAGTGGGATGAGATAATCCTACTTGTTGCTAATCATTTTGTTTCCAGAATTTTGTTGAATTGTCATTTTCTCGATACTGACTTTATTCTGCTTTGTTTCAACATATTTCTACTTGTTCCCAGATATATTCCTAAAGAGATTTTAATTGTGAATATGTGCCTAAATGTTAGATTTTTGTAGTGTATTGTGAGGGAAATACAAACTCCAATCTTACAAAGACAAAAATTAAAATATAAGACTTTTTTAATTCAGCTGTCGCAGACTAATTGGTATTTGTACATTTATGCGACTGCAGCAAAAGACTCTGAAGGAAATATTAGTGGCAGATTACAGAAACGGGATCGAGAAGAAAATTACAAGTTGAAATTCCCAGTGGTGGGAGAATGTAGAGAAAAATGAACAAATTATTATCATCCTCCACTCACTCAGCAGCAGCAATTGATGTACCTTTTTGAAATTCACTTAACCCCAGCTGCACCAGTGGAGCTGTGGTTGCACTGGGCAGCTCATAGGAGTGAATATGAAGTAGGATGTCACTGAAAAGACGCATGTTTGTGCAATAATCTCTTCCCGGAATAAATCGCACCTCAAGTGGCACCTCCACAGTATTTGTTTGAGAGTCTGACTCTGTTGACTCACGGTGCTTAACCTTGGCCTCTCCATACGTACTGTTGTTTAAGTAGCATGCATGTCAAACATAAGCACTCTCCAGATAAGAATGCAGTGGCAGTTTGCAGGACGTAACGCACAAGTGGGGCCAGATGGGAACGCTCACTGTTTACAACATGCAGCGTTAGGAGTTCAGTCATATTTTAAATCATTAGTCATATATTTTGTTCTACTCTGAAAGCAAAATAATTACATGTGCTACGGGGCCAGGGGCAATTTAGAACTGTATGCTCGCTAGTGATCATTCTGTTGGCTCACATAGCAGCTGTTGAAGCACACACAAATACAAAGACACACACACACAAACACACGCACACACAGCAGCAGGATAAATTGAGTTCTATCGAGTCATGGAGTTTAAAAGGATGAGGTGATGGCTCTATTTTCCTTTGGCCTGGAGACAGTGAGTGACTATTGGGATTTATCTGACCTCTTCTTGTGTGTCTCTTTCTCCCCAGGCTGCAGATCACAGTCCACCAGCATGCCCTCTATTTTATATCAAAACTTCCTTGACATAAAAAATATGTGAAAAGGGGGTCTCAGTGTACTTTCGCTCTTCAGCATTAATATATTCACTTTTCACTGAGCACTAGGAGATTATACAGCACTTGGATCATTTTACTGAGCCTTTCTTCATTTTTAAATGAATGATCAGTGAGTACAATATATTATCCAAACGATGCACAGAGGCAAAATATAATAAACGCCAGCAAAGTGAAACCTTCTCTTTAAGCACTCATGTGGGCAGTAGTCCAGGATCAAATTTGCAGGCTCATGAGTCAAACCTATTTAAATCTTCCCTAAACAAAGCGTGACAAATGCATGCCACTTCTGACAGATTGCTTTCTTTCCCAGTCTAAATAAGTCGTTCTGACATTAAAATAGCATGAAGTGGTGTACCAAGTTCTCTGGGAAGCACCCAGTTCTTGTGTCTACCTTATCATTCTCAATTTACTAAATTACATTACATTATGTCATTTAGAAAACCCTTTTGTCTAAAGCAACTCAGAGTAAATACATTATTAACAGTTGGCAAACCAACTGTTTATCGCAGTCTTCATCAGTAAGCCTTACAACACGAATAAGTAGCACTCATCATTTTTATTATTCTTTGATTTTTTTTAAATAATTGTAATATATCCTACTCATTAGAGGGGAAAGTGGGCTGATATGATAAGTCAGTGCAAGTGCAGTAGAGTCCCGTTGTATCCTGCAAAGGGTGCCTGTTTATTATTGCTGTTATTTATTCAAATTTAAGGTTGTAAAATCAGTGGTAGCTCAAATAAAAATCTTGAAGGTGAATAAAGAGGGTTAGAGTGTGTGCACGAATGTTGCTGAATGTGACTGTAGTAAAGACATGACATCATGGTTTTATACTCATCATTCTCATCGTGCCTCGAAAACTATTAGAAGCTACTAGCACTGTGGCGGTACTGTATGTAATCCCTTCTGTGTGTGTGTGTGTGTGTGTGTGTGTGTGTGAGAGAGAGAGAGAGAGAGAGTCTAATCCCGGTGTGTCTGATGGTGTGGGACTTAAATCCGTGTTTGTGTGTGTGCGTGTGTGTGTGTGGGTGTGCATGTGTGTCTGCCCATCTTGTATGTGTTTGCATGTGTCTCTGACGTCAGCAGTGTAGTATTCTTTATCCAAAGCACGTATATACAGTAGCATGCTGTGTGTGTCTGTCTACTATGATTGAGGGCAACACTCACACATACGCATGCACAAAAATGTACACACGTATACACACACACACACACACACACACACACACGCACACATAGACTCTGGTTGGCTAAGCTGTGCACCATGCCAGGGAATGGGATGATAGTGGACTGCAGGGGGTTTGATAGAGGCATTTGGCTGGTCTGATCCCTGTGTGTGTGTGTGTGTGTGTGTGTGTGTGTGTGTGTGTGTGTATGTGTGTATTTTGTGCTTGTGTGGATGTTTGTTCCATGAATTTCCCGCCCAGCCATCTTCTCTCTCCTTCCTCACCTCCCTCTCTATTCCTCCACTTTCTTTTCTCACTTCCCTGCATCTTCTCTCTTTTTTCTCCTATTTTCTGCCGTTCCTCCTCTCCTCTCCAGTTTGCGTGTTCCATAACAACAGGGTACGCGGAGGAGGTAATGACCTTGCCAGCTAACCGAAGGCTTGTCGAGCTCAGAGCAAGGGAGGCGGCATGATAGCTTGGGCAAATTGATACAATCCTCTTGAAAATTGGTCTAATCTCGTAGAAAATAGATGTGTCCAGCAGGATGCTCTCTTTGAACCATGCGGACATATGGAGAAAGCTAAAAAAAAAAAAAAAAAAAAAAAAAAAAAAATATGAAATAAAAATTAGAGAGGGAGTGTGAAAGAAATAACACAGTACATCTAATTGGATAGTGTTATTCCTGTGGTTCAGTGTGCAAAAATACCTGCAGATTTCTGGAAAAGACGTTTTCATAGAAGATTCAAACAGGTTCATAGGAGGGTGAAGCTTCTTAAGCCTTGGCTATATAATGAATTTGACATTGTCGTGCTTTGCACCATAATCCAAGGAGTATTCATGCAGAAGCCAAATTCAGATGTCAAAAGAATGAGGTGCAAACCCACTTAATACATTGGCAGTCTGTCAAAGTGTTACATGGCCATCGCCAGCCACCTTATCTATGAACATTTAAGGCTAGTGCAGGTAGGCCAATGGGTCTATCAAGCCTTCAGTCACACATTTGTCTGCACTACCCTGGATCTATGCCACCTATGTCCATTTAAATGCATTCATTCTACCAGCAAACACTCTTGTGCAAAATACACTCAAGCTGTCGCAAACTTACTTTGAGAAGCAAACAATCTGCTATAATAATACTATAATAATAATAGACCCTCATACTATTGTGTGGTCATGCACTATTATTCATTCAAGGCCTCTCATATATAGTACATTCTCACTCTCATGGATATACATATATTGTCTTCCCACATGCATTCATACTCATACACACATTCATATTATAGATATTTAAGTAAAATGTGGATGTAAGTATGTGTGAGTGAGAACACAGTATGGCAAAACAACACGCAAAACAGCACTAAGATCAGCACACCGTTTGTGAAAATCAACACATTTGTATGTTGTTAGCCTGTTAGCATGTCCATGTTCTCTACACGTAGAGAACATGTTGTACAATGCAAAAACGTGTTGACAGCGTGTGATTTAAGACGTCAAACTGACCCACTTTCGAGGTATCTGACCACTTTATGCATTTTATCCATTTGAAGGTGGCCTTCTCTGAGCGACATGTAAGTGGGTCACTGAATATGTCCTTGAAAAATCCTGCGAAATGATTTCCTTAACAGTATGAGGATGTATGTCATGTTAAAATGTAAAATATCATAGCCCTACATTTCCAGAGAACCAAACAGTATAACTTTTTACGAACTGACAAAATGGTTTGGCTGGGCCCCAAAGTCATGAAGGTTTTTTTTCCGCATGTGAAGACATACATCGTAGTCAAGTGGAAGACAATTAGACCACATATTTTAAAAATGGCAAACACTCAATTCGCACAACTCTCATTCTGTGATGAACTCACTGCACACATATGCTTACACACACACACACACACACACACACACACACACACACCTTAGTATGAACAGTGGAGGCTGCCCTCAGTGTTGACGGAAAATCTAGGTTTTTCATTGTTTTATTTTGGAAAATTCATGATAGGAAATGTGTTGCAGACACAGGATTACTAAATGAAAAAAAGCTTTGGCCTTGCACACATAATGAAAATCTGTGACTTTTTCTTTCTTTCTTCCCTTTCCCAAAACAAAGAATTTAGTTGAATTTTGAGTCTTTTCTTTTTTTTTTTTTTTCCCTTCCCCAGAATGCATTTTGGTACAAATAACTGATACAAAAGCTTGACATCTGGCCAGTGGTTTTGCTAGGGTCTGGCAAGCCTCCATGCGAGCTGTGTGGGTTAGCAAGGAAGAGAGAGACAGCAAGCGGGACAGTGGGGAAAAAAAAAGAAAAAAGAATGAGGGCCAACATCAGAGAAGATGAGAGATGTAATAAAAAGAGATGAGGGGAGATTGAGTAAATATGCAGGGCCTAACTGACAGCGGCAAGGGTAAACAAATTTGTATGCATGATAGAGAGACTGAGATAGGGAGGCAGATGGGGGGGTGGGGGGTTAGTTAGAGAGAGAGAGAAGCAAATGCAGTGACATCATCGGAGTTAGCTTGTGTCAGCATGCATGTGTTGAAAGAGGATGTGAGTGTGCTGGAGCGTGTGCTGGCAGAAGGGAGGGCTGAGAGTGAGGCGGTGACGTATTGTAATCTGAAATACTGAGAAGCCCAGCTGTGCAGAATCTGGGCATAGCAAGGGCTTAAGTTACATCACAGATACACACACACACACACACACACACACACAAATGCACACACTGCCTGTCCTGAGTCCTGAAGTAACACAACTGCCACCAGGGAGAAAGGTCAGGAGGGTTACTGCGCTGTTTGCGTGTGTGCGTATGTGTGTATGTGCTGCAGTTTAGTTTTCTAGCCTTTGTTTCGATGCAGCATCTCCTCTTCACCACCAAAGTCGAGCCCATATTGAGCCTCAGCCCCTGCACACTTCTCTCTACTCCACCCGCCGTCCCTTATCAGAGCTCTCCTCTAAGCTCTTCTCCTTGCCGTGCACCCTGGGAAGGGAGCAGCGGTGCCAGATGGAGACGTGGTCTTCCTCATGGCGGGAGCCGCTGTGCAGGCTGGGAGATCTGGACCCTGCTCTGCAGCAGTGTTCCATCTGAGGCCAAAATAACTCTCCCTTGGATGGGATTATGTGTTTTTAATGTACCTCTACCCAAACGACTGATGGCACAAGCTCTGCGAGGGGGCTGGAAAATACCTATTTCTAGCACCACAACCATATTTGGCAAAGACCTCAGGAAAAGGAAATAACTCTACCCACATCACCCTCCCTTCTTAGCTGGTTATTTTTTACCCTCCCCCCACTGCTCCCTTAACCCCCAAGCTCTTTTGTACTTCTTTTGATAAACATCAAACAGATTTTTTTTTAACTCTTCGTGCAGTGACTTTTATGGTCTGAAGACGTCTAAGGCACCCCTGCTCCTGAGATGAATGTTGAGATTTGGTTAAATTAATGTCCCCTAGTTCAGCAGCCATACTCTTGACCTTGCATCCCTGGTTGTTAACTCATTCGGTGACTTGAGGCTATGAAAGGCAATGTTTATTCATAAGTTGGGTCAGGGCATGTCTGCCCTCAGGTTGTTGTGAAATAAGGTCATCGGCCATGGTTGCGTAATTATTTGTACGCGCCACACACTCAGCACGAGAGTCTATTAATAGTACACATGTATATATCCTGTGTTGCACTATGTGTCAGCCTGATTTATTCATCCCATCCCAATACACCTGGGAGACATTTATAAAAGCTGACATATGGGAGGGAAAAGAGCTCGATCATTTGAAACCAGACCTCGTGATCGATGTCTCACACAGTACTGAGGCCAACAGCAGCACCCTCATCCTCTCTTCCTTTGCTGAAATGATGGCCATACGGGGCTGTTACTGTGTCTGTGATGGACGGGGACCCGTTTACATATTTCAGAGAGAAGCTGTCACATTTTTGTCCAAGAATCATTCTTCACCTCCCTGATGTATTCATTTTTTTGGCAAACCCACAGGAGTGTGCAGCAGCGATTTTGAAGGCTTCCAAGTACGCCTTGTGATATCCTTTGAAAGGAGATTCCTTATTATATTGGCTATTGGAACTGATTTATTGGAAATCAGTTGTATTAAAAATCATTTCTCATTCGCTGTAGAGAAATGATTTGACAGACAGCGTTTAATTTTCTTAGTTTTCTACAGTGAAATTTTCCTTCCTCTTGTCCAGCCACTATTGGCATGCTCCCAAATGAAGGCCTTGCTAAGGCTAAAAGACACATGAAACACTGAGACCACGCTGCACTGCCCAGCCTCAGCAGAGTGGAACACACGTGGAGCGAAATGGAGGCGTTATGGAAAGGGGACAGCTTTTGAATGATGTCAAGGGATTGCTTAGAATGTGTTTTTTTCTATCTATCTATCTATTTATTTATCCATCTATCTATCCGGCCCCCATGATTGAAGATCAGGGAAGTATTCATCTGTCACCTGTTGTGAACTTCTGGGATTAAACTTGGGGTAATGATGGATTTTGATACTGGAGTCTGACATTTTGAATACAAATCTGATTGGCTTACCACAGCACCACCACCACAAGGCCAGCAAGGTCTTGAGCTTTGCATTCAATATCTCAGACGCTCCTAGTTCAAATTTGGTTAACCTTTGAGGAATGATGTGTTTTTTCCTGTTATCCAGCATTCACAGAATGAAACGCCACAGCACCACACATCACATATACCCAAAAAAAAAAAAAAAAGTCATGATGACAGTTGACTTGCTTTTTTATTAAAATCATCTTTTAAAGTAGTATGCATCCCTAGATTATCTGTATATGTGTGCATGCTTTTTAACTGCTGATCCCCCTCAAATGGTCTCAGCCCACTCCTGAGGACCTAAGTGGGCACTGAGTGGTTGCCGCAGTGCCGGCTACATGTCACTGGCACTTTGGCGCTGCATCCTGCCTATTCTCATCTGCCACGTCCTCCCTATGAGTGGGCACGCTGTTGGGAGAGGCCAGATGAGTAGGCTGGTGTTGGAGATGTAAGGGCACTGTGCCACGGTCGCTTCACACCTGGCTCAAACACCATGGCGCCTTGATATGGCGCCGTAGTGACTAGTTTCACAGGTCTACCCTTGTAAAACATCTCCATATTTCACTTATTTAGCTGACAATATTATGCATAGTGACTTAAAATGATTTTGTGCTTTTACAGTGTCTCTGACCACTGAATGATCATGTAGGAACAAAATACAAAGGAAGAGAAATAGATTAAGAGTAATGAGAGAGGTTGAAGGGTTTTTAAAAGAGCACTTAGAGCGAGTAGGAAAGTGATATGATTCAGCTGGGGGACAGCTTCCTAAATAGTACAGATTTGATTTTCTTGCTATACATATTCAGCTGAATTCAATTGCAAAACAAGGAAGAATACTGAGGACCAGAGCAGAAAGCCTTACAGCAATGTTTCACATTTGGTTTTCTCTTCCTGCTTCCCTCTCACTCTGTCTTTCCATTTCTGTTTCTCATATTTTCATATTCTTACGTGTTTCTCTCATATTTCTGTATTCTCAAATGTTTAAAGGAAAAAAAACAGCATTTGGAGCAAGGAGAAAGATGATATGATTCAGTCGGGGGAGAGCTTCCTAAATAGCACAGATTTGATTTTCTTGCTATACATATTCAGCTGAATTCAATTTGAAAACAGGGAGGAATATTGAGGAGTAGAGAACCTTAAAGCAATGTTTTACATTTGTTACCCCTCATTATCTCTTTCCCTGTATCTTTCCCTTTCTCTCTTTTTTCAGATATATTCATGGAAATATTAATACACCTGATGTAGAGGGGTCATATTCTTTGAAAAAAAAAAAATCTGATGAGCTCATATGAGTGTACAGTTGAGTCATTTTTTTAAGAAACAGAAATTAAAAAAAAAAAAAAAAAAAGAATAAGCAAAGGTAAAAATCAAATGGTCCAAGGTATTTTTAAATTTGTGCCAGTGTACTTTAGCTAAAACCAATGTATTACTCCCGAGATATGCTGCTCATGCTGTCAGTGGGTGTGACTCAAATAGTATTGATGCTGGACAGGCTCCCCGATCCACTTTTACATGATCTATACCATCAGTGAATACATTGTTCTTTCATGGTCACAATGAATCCTTGTGCCAAGCTATAACCTGCCCCATGAGAGTATTAAACAACACAGAACATTGTGTTCCTGGGACTTGTGTCTTGTGTCTTTGAAGTGTGTGTGTGTGTGTGTGTGTGTGTGTGCCCCAGTCAGTGAAGAGGAGGGGAGACGGATGAATGCGGGAGAGAAAGCGAACCTGTCATTATGTGGAAGAGGACTGCATTAGTGGCAACAGAATATAATAGAGGGTCCTCAAAGACTCACTCTCTTCAAGAAGGACCACTTTGCCCCCTGGAACTCTACTAAAAGGTTGTGTATGTGTGTGTGTGTGTGTGTGTGTGTATGCATGCGTGTGGATGCTAGCGTGTTGCTTTTGATTCGATCACTCATCAGTGCACACTTATTAACCATCCTTAAAGCATGGCGGTTGACGTCAGTGTGTTTTGTGCTGCATCTCGGCTCGAGTCTTCTGCAGGCGATCACGACTGCAACATCTGAAGTCAGCATCAGTGCTGTCCTATAAAAGCAGCACTCACAATGCTGTCTGTGACTCTCTCCCTGTGCAATATCAGCACTTCCTGGCATTAGCAGGAAGTGTGGATGTGATTGAAATAGATGGACACCAGAGTGCTATTGACAGATACATGGGAAGACGGAGACATTGAGGTCATCATTGCTTTGCCCATCAGACAGAACCTCTCTTAAGTGCTTCTCCCTCCACTCCACCACCGTCAGAACCCTCCTGTCACCGCTGGCCGTCTGGATGGCAGCCTCCATCAAAGCAGGAGTGGTATTGAGATGTGTCAAAGTCGCAACAGGAGATGCCTGTCATAGTCACAGACTTATGGTGCACCCGTGTCATGGAGAATCACATTCACTGTCCTTGTCAAGCGTGAGGAGATTCAAGCGGTTTCTCTTTAGTAAACATAATATGCGAGGATTCGGCGATCCTGACCGTGTGCACGGCAGACATGCAGGTTCAAAGAGTTGCCAGACACCTTTCCCTGCAGAAGTGAAAGCAGTTTCTCCCACTCAGCAGGAGATCTGCATGAACCAGCAGCAGCGGCTGAAGGTGGTAAAGGTCCATGCTTGCACTTTACCACACAGACACTGTGCATGAACCCACAGTAGTCATGCTTGACTGTGTTTGCGCTAGCAGGCTAGCTGTGTGCGCACATACCGTAATTAGCGTAATGAGTTATTTATAGCTGGCTGTAGAATTGCCAGGCAGCCTCAGGGCTGATTAAGCCACTTGCCAATCAATTATTTATGGCTTCCTGGAGGAGAGTAGCTTGTCCTCCTTTGTATGCAGCACCATGGCAACACAACAGGAAGCAAAAGGCCTGTGGAGAGGAAGTAGCCCCTGTGATAGAATCTGCAGTGCCATCTCTGCCTTGAGCTCATAGTCTCTCTCTCTCTCCCTCTCTCTCCTTCTCACTCACACATAAACACACGCTCACACACAGTGCTCTAATCTAAACCATACTTTTATTAGGAGCCCTCCATGAACTCCCTAGACCCAATAAAAGGTGTTTATGTTCTTTATTTGAGAGGGAAAAAATTAGAAGGATGAAATTAGATTATTCCCAATTGGTGTAAGGGGTGGAGGAATGACTGCACACAACACAGAAAATGTGCTTTTCATCCAGTCAGTGTGTGGCCGGGTAAAACTACAGCCGGACAATACCAAACACAGTTAAATGAGCTTCTCAGGGCCTCAGAAACCTTCACACTTCCTGATTTTCAGTGTAGTCGAACGCTTTGTTCAGGTTAGGGTCCACCAGTGGGTTGTAGCAACATTAAAAGTGATTTCCTAAATTATTAAACTGCTACCGGCTATGTTATGTTGCCATAGCCCTCCTATGAGGAAGAAAGGCTGAATCATAGGCTTGTTAGTCAGCGGCCAAAAACATCTGAGGAATTTAAAGTTAGACTGCAGAATAGCTGCAACTCCATTTGAGTTGTGGGAATTTTTTTTAGAAAGATGTATAAATCCTTGGGAAATGTAAAAAAAAAAAAAAAAAAAAAAACTCTTCTTACCTGTTTTTGTTGGGAACCATTCTTGGTATTACCATTTTTCTCGTCATCTTCAAACTCACACACACACACAGCCCTACACACCAATGCATCAGCCAGTCGGTGAAATAACAGAACATAACAGTCCAATGAAATTGAGCGCAGTCTGTTCTTTTCACCTCATAAAGTAATCGGACGAAGTCTTCCCTCCACATGTCAGGGAGGGCAGAGCGGCGCTTTGAGGAGAATTTCAATCAGTCTTTCTCACTCCTACACAGCTAGCTCGCTCCGGGCTGTGTGGGAGGCCCACAGGACATTGCCATGGGCTGTAGCTTCAGATATCTGCCACCAAAATTGAATCTAAAATCTGAAATCCCCTGTGGTTTTTCTTATCTATTTCTCTCAACTTTGTCCCTGCTGAAATTGCTGAGCTTCAAGTTTCAAAACTAAATCTGCAAAAGTTCCAGAGACAACCTGCGGTTGAGAGGAAACAGCAACAGCTACAAGCTCAATCTCCAACACAGGAAACGATTACTGATATTAAAACAGCAGAGTATCAGTCAAATAAGATGTTCTCCTGCATTTCCATACTAAGACACAAGTTGATATTTAAATAATATATTGGACAAGAAATCATGCTAGTCCAGGAATTAAGCTGTCTTTGCTTGATCCATTATACCTTAAAATATACAACCTAAAAGTAAGTATATATTAAGTATTTCTGTTGCTCATTGTACAATAGTGAATGACCTAAAATGTCTCACAAATTCTTCAGTGTGTGTTTTTGCCTTCATCACCATGGCTGCTCTGAAAGGACATCCGTTTGTCCAGTGAGCCACAAATCCCAGCATGCTTGGCTGCAGCCCAGCCGGGGGTGTGTGCCTTTTTCCTACCTGCTGCCTACTGTTTGCAGATCAGTCATCGAGTTCTCATTTAGAGCATGAAGAGAGGACTTACACGGAGACAGAGCTGATACGCAGACAAACGTCTACTTGAAATGGCCTGATACAGACCACATTACAGACCACATATAGGTACACATATGCACACATCCAACATATATAATACAAAAATTCTGTCTCTCTAATAGTGTATTGGATGATTCTTGCTATTAAACAAACACATACAAAACTACACTGCAAAAAATATCCATCGCAGCAAGTCACTTAGTCCAATATTTTAATCTCAAAATCTTGTATTTCTTCAAACAAGTGAAACAAAAAAATCTGTGGAATGAAGTCATCCTGCTTTTCCAATGCAATGCAGTTTGACTTGTTTCACGATTTTTTTTTTTTCTTAGGTATTGTTGTTGTTGCTGGGCAGGTTGAGGCAGATCAGCCCACTAGCACACATAAGATGACAGTTGATTCAAGAAAATTCTGGGGAAAACAGTTGATTTGCATAAGGAACAAGTGGGGATATTTAATTTTTCAATTTGCTGCATTAAGAAAAACAAGATTTCAACACTGAATATGAAACTATATGATGTGTTAAGGAGGAGTTGTTGTTTTTTTTGCAGTGTACCTACATGGATTGAAAAATAAGGAACACTCAAGGCCTCATGGAAAGGCCTTGATGGAAAGTTAGATGCAATATCATTAAAAGACTGCTGTCTCCTTGCGTTCATACTTCTTACAAAAGGAGAGGAGTTCTCTGTTCAAGGTCGAATAAATGAAAAACGTTTGCTGACTCTGAGAACTGAAGTAGCTTCCATTGTTTGTTGGTTTGAATTGTTGATTTGATGCGACTGTGTGCCTGTTCGTGATGAACGGACAAAAGAAAGAGCCTTGAGATTACTATTTTTTAAACCTTTTCTTTCGACGCAAACCTCAAAAGCATTACGTCTCACAGCACCAAAATGAGCTTGAATGGAAGACGAATTTTGTAATTGAATCAAAAAAAAAAAAAAAAAAAGCTCAAGTAAAATGCATTTGGAAGACAAAGCAGCCGTAGCCGCACTCAGTCAGTCTTTCTGAATGGTTGTGAATGGTTCTGATCCAGCATTTCAGACACATGGCTGTGGCTTGTTATGCTTTCTCCCCAGTATGTAGATCAAACTAAAAAAAAAAAAAAAAAAAAAAAAAGCGTGCTTAACTTGTCTAACCTGATTCACCTTCAGTAGAATCAATCACACAGTATGTTTGACCTCCTGCCATCTTTCACTTTCTCAAATGTTTTCTGACTGTTCGTTTCCTTTATATTCCATTCCACTTCCACACCACCCCCACCTCCACACACACACACACACACACACACACACACACACACACACACACGCACGCACACACACACAGTTTGTACATTGTTTGGCATTGACTCTAGCATTTTGTTTCCACTGCTCAATGAAAAGCATGTCTCATGTCACGTGCAGCCGTGGTATCTGTGTCATCAATAGAGCCCACAGTGTTATTCTTTCCCACGTTTCGCCTTTGCGGGAGTATTTGTCATTTGAAAGACAAATGAGCAATGTCTCTGGCTCATCTTTCAATTGTTGATCTCTTTCTTCTATCTCCCCACACAGCAGTCATCACTCGTCACAGCTGCAGTTCCAGGCAAAGGATTTGACAGTGAATTGTGTCATATGATTTGACACACATACACATAGAGACCCACACACCCACACACACACACATACAAGCAGCCCTGTGACAACTTCTCCCACTAACACCTCTTCATTCCAGCCACACTTTGCCTTTATACCGGCCTCATTTCATTTTTTTTTTTTTTTTATCATGAAATCAGTAAATTGCTTTTCTTCAGTCAAGACTGATACTCTGCCACTCAAAAACTTTAACTCAGCTAAATTTCACATTTTCATTGGATTACTGCCTTACTGGTATTTATTAGCATTTCATGTGTATTAAATTTTCACTTTTTTATGTCCACTGAACACTGCAGTGCCTTGAAGGCTCAATGCCATTCCCTTGGCGGGTGTTTTTCTAGCAATTTAGCTTCAATTACTTACTGATCGATATCCACCCAAACAGCTATAAAAGAAACACTCAACTTCCTACGGTTAAAGAGAATAAAAAATGTTGAAAAGATTGCCTACACACACACACACACACACACACACACACACACACACACACACAGCTTGCTGCTCCAGCTTGTTGCATGCAATTAAATCTATCATAAAGTTTCCAAAGCAAGTGTATAATAGTTACACAATATGTCTAGAGTTATTACCCTAACCAAGCTGGCCTGTTTCTCATTACCTGGAGACTTTGTACGAGCTACCAGTTTTACACAAACACATACACACATACACACACAAAAATATACATTTGGCCGGTTTTTCACTAATTTGAGACATGGTTTAAAGGGTTTTTGAGTGGAAAATGCATGGTGTCAGCACAGTGGCTTGTAAAAATGTCCTCTGAATTCCTGTATCAGCAGCTGACAGACTAGATCTAAGCAGAGAGAGGGGGAGGGAAGGGGGAAAGGGAAGGGGGGTGGGGGGGTGAGGCACAAAAATGTATTACCATCTGTATATTTCAGCAACCAAAATATGGTCGCATTTGTGTGTTTGCGTGTGTGCGTGCTGCATTTTTCTCCCACTTCTGCCTCCAGGCTCTGCAAAATCCACTGGCTCCCGTGGACACACTTACTTTTCAGCCCTCCATTAGTGTTGTATATGGACACACGCGCACACACACACAGACACATACACACACAGGAGGGGCGAGCAAGAAGGGATCAAAGAAAATGGTGCTCAATTTTTAGCGCAAATATTTAATTACAGGGGAAAATGTAAGGGTTAAAAATGTCAACCACATGACATGACATGAGCGATCCACCCGCCGCACACACATGCTCATACACGCACATGCGCAGTCACATACACACACATGGATTACCACTCAAATGCACTCCGTGTAAATACACAATGACCAACCACACATACACCCACACACACACACTCACACAGAGATCTTGCAGTGCGTTTGAGGTGGAATGTGAGTGGCCCTGTCCATTGCCTTGGAAACGGCAGGCTGGCCAGTGGAGGTAGCAGCCCTGCAGAGTAATGATGTTATCACTGGACCGGGGTCAGTTCAGGACAGACCCCCACAGACCTACTGTACGCACACACTCACACACACACATGCACATGCACACTCCCACGTTGGTCCATGTTTGCCAAGAACTGCCGATTTTTAGCCTGCAAAAAGGATTTAAGTCAGAAAATTTATGATATGTCCGACTGAGGGCCTTAATTCCTCCTACAATATCATCGATGTGTGCTGTAACTGATGGGATATATATTTAAGCAAGTCAGGTAATCTCCTTAATCACATGCCTATCTGAATGCATATATTTATAGAGCTCCTGTGCATCACCAATTAACAATTCATCTGAAAATGTCTACATGCTCGCGCACAGAAATTCACAGAAATTCCTCCAGACATAGCGTGCAAATCCTCACATGGATGCCCTGAAATATTATAGCTGAAGCTGACATTCAGAATCACACTCAAAACAGTGACACTGATATGTTCATATAAATGCATGCCCACACACAGACCTACACACACGCGCGCACATCGCCTTACACTCTTGTTTCACAGCTCAGGTAAAAAAAAAAAAAAAATTGATTGTTTGTTTCACATCTTCGGAGGGATTTCTTTTTTTTCCCTGCCTGTCAACCTGTGTCTGTCGAAGTGGAAAGAACGTCTATTTTTTGTCATCCCTATTATTACCCATGGTGCATCTCCACCTCCACAGTTTGCCATCACTCACCCGACAATCCCCCGTACCCCTGTCAACCTTCAACTCCCCCCTCCCTCCCAGACTTCAGCTCTCATATCTCATTTTGCCACAGGGGAGAAACACATTGGTGCTCGCTGGAGTTGTGGTCAGTTCACATTCGAACACTCAGTTCAGAATGTAAACACAAACTGCTGTTCATGTGCTACTGGGAGGGCGTTCGCTGCCAGTTATGCTGCAGCGAGCTGGATATGTGGCAAGGTTTTCTCAGTAGGAAAGTGGGTGTGTCATCGCTGGTTAGCCAGTAGTTTTGGAAGGAAGGTTCCACTGAAAAAAAAAAATACGCTGGGCTTGAGGATGAGTGCTGGAGCAAAAAAAAAACAAAAAAAAACTTGCAGAGTTGAACAGGTAGATCCGCACACCAAATAGCTTCCATTAAAAGGATTTTTATTTTCTGTCTTGAGCATCTCAAGCGCAAGGCTCTTCCTCAGACTTCTGATAATTACCTTTATTTATTTATTGGATTCACTCCTGGATTAGTGGAACTGATGTGAGGATAAATCTGTACTCATTAAATGTTTCAATGGTCTCAAAAATGTAATGTTCTAAGAGTTGTAGTCCTGGCTTGTGATGGTTTCTGCCCCTCTGAGAGCTTCTCCTGTCAACTTTAAAAACAGAGGATATCGCTAAGGGACATTGTGGCGACAAGATGAATTAGCAAACAGTTCAGTTATGCCAGCAGGGCTCGAGAGCGGGAGTCCAGAAAGCTGAGGAAAAAATGTTGAGATAAAAATAACTATAATACAGTGAAAATACAATAAGATTGTATAAAAAACACAATCCAGGACTTGATGGTATGCAGCAATTGTCAAAATACCTTAAAAGTGAGTTTCAGACCATCTAAATGGTGACATGACTACAGACATTCACCTCCAAAACCAGTGTGACGTACGCATTTTGTTACCCCATAGGCACTCGCCTATGACTGAAGTTGGCTTGCCTTCTGTAATCTTTTTGTTAATTATTATTATTATTACTATTATTATTATTATTGTTGTTGTTGTTGTTGTTCTTTTACTAATGAAGCAACATACAGATTTCGGTGGTTCAGACATTGGTCTGTCAAGATAGTTAATCTCAGCTTTCTGGGAAATGGCATTCATTAAAATCTGCTAAAAGTAATAAATGTCAATAAAATGTATTACCTCCTCCAAATTTCTTTTTTTCCACTGAGCATTTCAGTCTAAACATAAGATGAACTGCACAGCATAGCTTGGTTTTTATTTGCGTATGTACGATTTTCTATAGGATTATGAGTGGTGTTTTCTTCCTTCTGGAACAAAAACATGGAAGTTTCAGTTTCAGTCTCACTTCGGCTCCTTATGGGAATTTAGAGGAAAATCCACTTCCTAACTTGTTTTCAGCTCAAATCAGTTAACCCCAACCCTTTCCCCTGGTGCTCCTCTCTCTCTCTCTCTCTCTCTCTCTCTCTCTCTCTCTCTCCCTCTCTCTCTCCCCATTCCCTCCTTCATCACTCCATCTCTACAGCTTCCCATCCCTTTAAGTGTATTTTTCTCCACTCTCCATCACTTCAGTCACACTGGTTGAGTCACACAAACCCAGCCACCTCTCTCTCTCTCTCTCTCCTTGCCTCTCTGTTTCTCTCTCTCCTTCCCTCTGGTGCTGACCTTGGCTTCATTGTGGTGTAGTAGAATGGAAATCATGGAGGAAACATATATATAATAGAGTCCAGTGTTTTTTAGGCAGCTTAGCGGATGCTTAATGGTTAGAGTGCCTTCACCTCACTGCCCTCACTCTCTTAAGTGATGGTGAATTTTGATGAATGTTGATGTTCATACATGAGCACACACAAGCGCACAGCTACTTGGATACAGGATAGAGCATAGAAAAGGACACACACGTGTTAACAAGACAGGCTGCTTTGCCTTCCCTTGTTTTCATAAGGACCTGAATCAATAAAGAAATCGTCGCCAGCTCTGCCCATGTGGCTTCCATTTGTTTGAAACTTTTATTCATACAAAGCCTCATCAGGATGGGACATAGCCTGTAGGCAAAAGCAAATCATTGGCTGTTGTTGTGCAAATCCGCCTCACAAATGATGATACGCAAAGCAAAATCATGTTAACCAGGAACATAAAAACCGTTTGCAAATGTGTTAATAGCTAACATAATATACTGATGTCACTTAATTGTACAATTTTTTACTTACTTTACTGTACCTGTTCGCCCATCCATGAGGAGGACATAGATCTTTCCAATAAAATGCGTGTTTAACTTCTCTTAGGTCATTTATTTGGTTTAGTTTAGGAGGAAAGGACATCAGAATAAGTGGTGTGTACATGCATGTGTGGATATGTGTGTTTTAAAGTAGAACTGGAACTACCATGACAATATTGTGAGCAATTCATTCGTTCTCCTGGACTACGAAAAAGCCTCCTCCTGTTACCATAAAACACACACACACACACACACACACACACATGTAACGGTTGTAAGTATTTTGAGTCTTGCCGTAACTGTTGCTTATTCCACATGTTGACAGCTATTAATATCCTGAAGGATGATGTCCTTAGTGTGTGTGTGTGTGTGTGTGTGTGTGTGTGTGTGTGTGTATGCAGTGTTGGAATGATAATGTTAATGAGCCCTGGGCATGTGTCTCTTAGTTATTTATAAAGTGTTTTGTGCTCAAGGGTACTTCCAGCTCCCCCCTATCCTGTTACATTCTTGTCCCGACGAGGACATGGCAAACTCTCCTGGTGCTTTCCAGGGTTGTCCTGCATGTGTCAGAGGACAAACACACACGCAGAACACTATGACGAAAGCTTTTGTATCCCTCAATGTGGAAGGTGTTTGCCTCTGCACAGAGCTATTTATTGGAATTGTTAGTAATGTTGTTTATCTTCATCTAAGGTTAATTCAGATCTTTGTACGTGTGTGTGTGTGTGTGTGTGTGTGTGAGTGATGAGTGAGTGATGCTACCTCTGATTCTATTCACAGGAGTCAGATCCACTCTACAGACCCTCTGCTTCCTGTTGTGTTGCCATAGCAATGCTACATACAATAAAACAACAATCTACACTCCTCCTGGAAGCATGAACTGTGTATGTCTTACCCGTCATCATACACACACACACACACACACACAAACACACATGCCTGCACATGTACACACACAGAACGAGCAAGCATACACACATTTGCTCAGCCTCTGCTTGGTTATAAATACTCATGTACCCAAACAGCAACACAAATTACATTATTACAACACAAGAGACCATCCAGTTATGGGTTTATAGGATCAGTTAAGCCATGCTGGCATGGCGGCCGTGTTAACTTGCTAGAAAATAGGTCACTATATTGAGATATTCACCAATCACATCACCGTGGATTACCAGATGCAGCCACAGCCCATCAGGACATTGGATATTGAAAATTAACCAGAGGATTTGGTAACAATAAAAAAAATGCTTCTCATGATGTGTCTAATGTAATCGGATCAGATCTGCAATGCTCGGCGCATCACTGTATAATGGTATTCAGCACCAGTGATTTTAGTCTGCGGCAGCACAAAAGAAGTTGTGATATCTGAGGACCAGAATTCACAAGCAATCTATTTGACTCATTTATCGAGACGTTCACTCTCGTAGTGTAACTGCAAGATTGTACTGACAAGATATGATATCTCACTGCAGGATAATGAATTAATTATAGCTCAGCAGTTTGTTACTCATCACAGAATGGCAACATACACAGAGGACCACTTTAAGGGCCATGAAAGCTTCGTTATGTTCACATAATTGCTCCAGTGGTGCTTATCAGTGGCCAGTAGTGCAAGTCAGTGGTCGTGAAGGATGAATTATGCCAATGCCAGACAGTTATCTTTCATCAACCGTGAACACGTCATTTCAATAATATGGGTAATCAAGTGCTTATCATAATTAAATGTTTTGTAAGCAAACACTACTGTGTACAATCTGTGTATATGGAGCAGGGTGGTCTTTAGATTGGCTGTACTGTGGTGGGTGTGCAGGGAGCAGTTTAGCTCAGGGACGTTAAGCTGTTCCTTATTACTGAAATGAAATGACCTGTAGGGGTAAACAGCACTGGAGCCGTCTTTAAGTGTGTTTGTGTGTGCGTGTGTGTGTGTGTGTATTTTAGTGCACATGTGCCTGACCGAGGGGGGCATGGGTAGAAGCACGGAATTCGTATGAGCATGTTCGTTTACAGCGTGGAGATTGCTGTCATTTTTCATGCACAAAATCAGATGAAGATTTATTTCTAAACCAAATTGTCCCATTCCTTGTCAACCGCACCCCGATCGCTGTGACGTCCCACCCGTGTCTGCCCATGATGCAGCGGTTGTTTAATCTAAGGAGGCATCAACCCAAGGGCACCACAGTGGATGACGCTGCCCATGATGATTCATCAATCACTGTCAGTGCTTAAACATCCAATCAGAGAGACCTTGCCAGTGTCATGTCCAATCAGATTGATGGGCGAATTTTTCGTCTCCTGGTTTCTTCAGATTGAGGATAGCAAACATCTCTCACTCCCAGATTTTTCATGTGTTCAGGATTACATTAAGATTTTTACAGCTAGAATGAAAAAAGTCCAAGTCTAAAATATTAAAATATTCTAAGGTATCTAAAATACATAGACTCAATCAGAACCAACCTGAAAAACCCCTTCGTATTTGTGAATATACTTTGCCTATTGGTAGAAAATTGTGTATATTTTAATCTGGGAAGTAACCTACACTGTGCAACATGAAAAGAGAAATTAAAAATGACTAATCAACCAAAGATGTCTGAATCAAGTCACACCCTGCCAAATAATGTGGCTGCCCAAAGGCAATAAGTCAAATAAGCTTTCAAAATGACAAATGGACTAGATGTCTGCATAACTATAGGTACCAACAATGTCTTTGTGGTTTTGTGATTCAGGTGAACAGTATTCCTTTGTGGCACATTGTAGCCCTTGGACGGCAGACATCTAGACAGCTCATGATAGATACAGCCACATATGTGTTATTCCAGACTTGGATAATGGATTTCCAGAGATCATTTTCCTGACATGACGGTGAATTTGCAATCTGAGGCTATCAGGTGCAAGCAGGATTTCATGGCCTCACATTATCAGTGCTGAAGCAAAATTGAATGGGACAGTTATTACTGTTGGGAGGATGAAATCGCAGATATGCACACTAACACACAGGTGGCTGTACACATTGTTGGATTCTGAATACTGCACAATGTTGCTCCTGTTTCTGATGCTCATTGTGTTTTCAGTGACTTTCCTGGAATTTCTTGGAACCTAGTCATTAAACACTTGTGCATATTTGAAAAAAGCAAAGCTGCAATCACTTCATGCACAATAAACACATAGAATGAACAGGTACTGCATAGAGAATGTGCACTGCTATGAACTGTGAATCATCAGAGGTCCTTTATGTTTTCAATGCTGTTATACAAGAAGCCAACAAGAAATGCAGATGTGAGAGTGAAAAAGCAGAACCAGTGGTTCCCAGCTATGGTGCATAATAGTCTGGCTCCCAAGTGGAAGGCCCGTATTTCACCAAGATTACAACCCATGAATTCAACACTCACTGTATTCAAGTGCATCTATAAAAGTCTGTCTATAAAAATGAGTTGCTGATGTTCTAAAAACAAACAAACAAACAAACAGTTAAATATACCACAAAGTGTTTAACTGGATTTTGAACTTTTGAAATGTGTGTCACACTGAATCCTCATGTACAAATGGTATCTGATCCTGGGATTAGGTTTCCACCAAGGTACTCACCAGGTGGACCCAAGCTGATGCAAGAGTCATGGGCACTAATCCCCCAAACTGGCTGTAGACACAGGCTGATTCCAGCACCTGACCTTTCTCTTCATCCCCTGCACCTCTGTCTTCCAGTCTACCCATCTCTCAATGAACCATACATGCACATACATGAGGGGAAGAAAGTATGGATGCACATAAACACATGCCTAATTCCCATATACTACTAATACAACTGCTGCTACTGCTGCTGCTACTATTGCCACTACAATTACTACAGCCACCAGTACTACTTCCAGTATTACTTCAATGGCTACTACAATGACTTCTACTACTACTACTGTCGCTGATAATACTACTACTGCTTCTACTAAATTCTGATGAAAGAGGAAGTAGCCACAAAAAGTTAGATCCTAAAAATTAGATTTGAATTTATTGAATTTGCAAGTCTGATTTCCTCAGGCTGTGACCACAAAATCCCGATCACTCTTCCCCTTTAACCTGGAGCTGCGTGTGGGCAGGAAAGCTCTGCCGGAGGACCTCTGGCTGTGATTTGGCTCATGGGGTGTTGGATGATAAGAGATGTAGCTTGGGGCTAAAACATGTCGCACTTTGAATGTGATCAGTATAATACAAATGAACACATGCAAACATACATTTGCTTGTCATGCTGGCAAACGACTGAGTTAAGCTATGAATCCTAATTAATTGTGGCTGAGAACGTCAGTGAAATGCCTAAAATGTGTATTCAAACACAGTGTCATAGTCCTCCTCCACACCTCCCCCTGTTGAGACTTTTTGTGAATGAGTGTCCCATTGTTGCAGGTTGCTTTTTATCTTCTGAGTTGTGAATGTATCTGTCTTGTTCTCTCTGTCTCTCATTCTCTCGTTCGCTCACACTCACACTGTACCAACACCTCTTCCTCTCAGGCTGAGTCATGATTCATATGCTCTATCATGCTGCCAGCTCATGATCAATTTACTGGCAGATTCATGCCTACACACATGCCCAGAATCTTTCCTATAAAATCACTTAAAGCAAGTTGGAAATCCTGTTTATTTTCACACCTAAAGGTTCATCAGCTCCTGGCCCACTCGCCAGCACACTGACATTGCCTCCGCTTTCGTGTCCCTGCAGAAATCGATGGACGGCCACTTAGAAGCGAGGAGGCTCTAATTAAATAAATGGATTGCAGCAGTTTTGGAGTTGAGAGAGAGGAGAAGAGGCTGATAAGAGTATTGAGACAAGAGGACTGCAGAAAGTGGTACAGTCTGTGTTTTAGGAATCCCACCCCTTGTGCAACCATATGGCAGTCACACACAAC
The DNA here is from genome assembly GCF_902150065.1 of Myripristis murdjan. NCBI lineage: Eukaryota > Metazoa > Chordata > Actinopteri > Holocentriformes > Holocentridae > Myripristis > Myripristis murdjan. The sequence goes on from NC_044002.1 coordinate 10,886,537, forward strand.
ACTCTCAACACGTTACCTCTTCCCTGCATGTGCACGCATACATGCTCTATATCAGGTGTGTGACTATATATACCATTGCCAGTGTGCCTCACTAGCCCACACACACACACACACACACACACAGCCATCCCTGTTTCCCATCTGTCACCCTCCACTCAGCAGACAGCAGCGTTGCCTGTCAAAAGTGCTGGTCATTGATTGCTACTGTAAGGTGGGGTGGGCCCTGCAGTGTAGAATTACGAATGACTGCAGCAAACTATGGAGCTTGTGTAGGCAGTGACAGCTGTTTGGGTACAGTGCTCCCTTTGTACAGGCCAACTGACTCAAAGATCTCATCATGGACAGTTAATATTCAGCTGTAGGATCAGGGGCTGATTCACTGCAGGCAATTCAAACTATGACTAGCAAATTGGCTTAATTGAATTCTGCCTGCAATACAAGGCAGAATTCTGAGATGATTGAAAATGTCTTCAGAGTTTTATTTTATTGTAGGGGTAGTATCAAATTGTGAGTTATTAAAGGCTAATGGGACTTACAGTTACACTTAAAGAGAAAAATATTCATTGAGTCATCATTAGTTCAAAATAAGCATAGGTAGGACAAGCCACAATATCACCATCACTTTCTTTATTATAGTGTTCCCCCATAAGTGTATCCCTTGCCAGCTTGTTTGTTTGTGCTCTAATATGGATTTATTTGAGTGCTCCCATGTTTGTTTTCGATGTGGCCGTGTCCGGGTGGGCATCATGTTCCGATGTTTTCTGAGAAAGGCTTGTTGGCTGACAACAGGAGGAGGAGGAGGAGGAGGAGGAGGAGGAGGAGGAGGAGGAAAAGGAGGCTTGGGCCGAAGCAAGTCTCCGTGTCCCACCGCATCCTCAGGTTACTCACCGGCCTCATCCATTATTGCTGCCCCTCATCCATTATGAATGAGCAGGTACAATGCCACATGGCTCCGGAACCGACGCTCCCAATGCTCTCCCCTCCCTCCACCACCGGCATCGCTGCCACTGCCGCCACCACCGCCACCGCCCTTGCCCGAAACCTCCTCCACCCCCGAGCTCCTTTATCTTCTCTGTGGGCTTCGACCTACATAAACAGGGACGGCGGACAAAGTCTCAGTGAGACAGAGGGGAGAGGGGGTGATGAGACAGACATGGGAGAAGGAGGAAGATTGCAAGTACAGACAGGGTGCAGTGATTCAACAGGGGGGCAATGACATGTCAGAGAGGAGGAAGAGTATATGATGAAGATGGCAATCATTATGACAAAAATATTTTATATTGCTTAATGTTCCTGTCCAGTACCAACAATAGATCTGTCTCCAGTGCACATAACAGTTTATACCTTGAGCAAACTGTCTATTTAATGATGACACCTACTGAAATTGGCATGGCGCCTGCATGCAGTATCAGCCACCATTAGGCTCCAGATAATAACACTAATGATAACTTGCAGCCTCAAACCAGATTCTCCTCCAAGATTCCTCTCTGTCCTCTTTCCCATTTATAGCAAGGAGTTCCTCGATGCTACCGCTCTGGGGAATATAGTTTAGTCACTGCTTGCCTGCGTTTGACAGTCAAGAGGCACTTGTTTGACATTGGGAAGTAAACTGGATAGACCCAATGCTATGTTCCAGCCTGCAGCACATCAAAAGTCTTGGCTAATGTTCTCAACTAGACCCTGGAAACAGCTAGGCTTCCCATTATGTAAAGCCACTATAATAATCCAGTAATAAATTTTGCATGATGCTATAGAAACATCATGGCAAAAGTCACAGTAGGAATATCATCATCATACCATGCAGTATGATGAGGTCATTGCTGAGTACCACAGACACACTATGAGCCCTTGCAGGAAAATTACCCGATTTTTCTTGTGATTTTTCATTTCATGCTCGGCCAAGCTGTGGCAGGTTGGTCTTTAAGGTAAAAGGAAAGGAAGGGACGTTATTTGAGCCTACAACTGACAATATGACACATACTTTTATCCGATTTATTTTATAGATATGGAAAAGATCACTCACTTTAAAATTCTCACTATGCAGTGGAGCAGTGGGAAAGAAGACCATCCCATAACTGGAAGTTCACAGGCACAAAAGCCCATTAGTGTCCATCAACAGCCATGTGACCTGCCAAAAGTGTCTTTGAGCAGGACACTGAACCTCCTCCTGTTCAGTCACGATAATTCACTGTCAGATAAATTGAGAAAATGTAAATGTAATGCACCCCACCCCACTTCTGGCTCCTTGTGACAACACTACCCAGGCTCCTCTCTTTATTTTTGGGCGAGGGTAGCTTCAATGTTAGCTCAGAGTTGCCATTACTTATTTGGACTCTGCTCTCATGGAGAGACTGACTCTTCTGGGTCTTTCTGTAACTGGGCTATTGGAGCTGAAAGTAGGCTAGCCTTTAACTAGGCTATGTACAGACTGCTCCAACTAGGCTTCATGTAGTCTGGACACTCTAATTAGGCTAAGGTCTAGTTCCCAAAAAGTGTATCTGTCTGTACATCTAACTTGGTGACATATAGACACTTAAGCTTTAGTTAAAATTGAGTTTCCATCCATTTGCATGAGGACAGATGTGTTGTTAACCGATCAAAGTGTCCTAAACTTATTATATGGCCAGATCCTTTAACTATTCTCTGACAAACTCCAGACAAGCAATTCATTTTGTTCATAAATTATTAAGAACTGCAGGACAGGCACCATGCAAACAAACACTGTGGTGTTCACAATCTTACACTTCTCCTTCAACTCCAAGCATTGGAATAAAGTGTGATTCTGACTGGTACAAAGTGTCTCTGCATGTTTAGCATGGCAAAAAGAGGGAGTTTATTCAAAGGAAGATTTAATCAGTTCTACCACAGAAAATCATCTTTGGACCATTAAATGTCACACCTTTTATTAATGTAATTTTTCACCATTTTTTTCTTTGACACCGAATGTGTGTGACGTAGGCCAGGCATCTGCCGCAGCAGTATTTCTCAGTTCAGCTCACAGGACACTTTGCCCAGCTCAAGAAACAAAGGCCAGTCTGTTTCTATGGTTTCACACATACTGGAGATCTGAGTGGAATTTTACATAGACAAAGCTAATGGATAGGCTGCACTAGTCGACATTTAACAAATACCAAGGAGAGGTACTATTATGGAGAGAGAAGCTTCAGTACTGTGTCGCTGAATGTAAGCCAATCCACAGATAATGTTTTTAGTTATTACTTGTGCCATGGTATTGCTCATCAGTGAAATGAAGTGGAGTCATTACATCACAGGTGGCATGGGGGGAAAAAAAGCCTTCCGAGAACACACTCCAATGCCAGGCAGAACCCAAACACCTCCTCCCAAACAAAATGCACACACAAAAATGCACACACACCTGCTCTCCTGCGGGCCACAATAGGAAGCCCACCAAAAGAGCACTGACAAACATGGCCTTGTTTCTCTCTTCCCCTGATGCATTGCAGTAGAGATGGCTATTTTTCTGTGGGTGGAGGGTTGGAAAACTCCTGCCTTGCCCTTCATATGACACACCGACAGAGAGGAAAGTTTCCATTAGCCAGTGGACACCAACTAAACATGGCAACTGGAGAAAGGGGTGGGGGGTGGAGGGGTTGAAGGACAAGAGAGAGAGGCAGATTTATAGAGTTTGCATATTATCTCGTAAAACCTTTTTATTGATATTGCCGAGGCAAATTGAATAACGTGTGTAAGAGAGAATTAGAGCCAGACAGAGAGACCTGTGTAGTGTAACTGGATCTGAGAAGATGAAACACACACCACTGACATGACGATGGTCTGAATTTGTGAGGTAAAGTGAATGTGGCCAGGGCCAGGGCTCCAGTTATCTCAAAGCACCGAACAGGCCTGGAAGGGATTTCTGATAAAAATAAAAACCTGCTTTATGTCAACCATATCACCACACACACAGTTGAAAAGGCAATTCTTCCTGGCCAAAATAAACCTCACACAGATTATAATTATAGAATAGCAAATGGAAAATGGTAAAGGACAAAGTGTTTCCTAAGTAGCAATGAGTGGCCATTATGTGCGTTATGAGTCAGAGGAATTGAACCTCAACCTTGTTGTAATTTTCTCCATTGAATTGCCGGGCACATGATGTTCTTTTTTTTGACAAAAGTACACCCAACTGACTTCCTGAACTAACCAGTTTAACACCAATGTGTTCAATTTATAAGACTACTGACCTTTTGGAATAAACAGACTTTTATTGCTTTTTTAGACCCATTGCTGCCTTAACCCATGCAAGACAACACAAGACATGGATTCTGTTGGCTGTATCAAGAACTGAACCTGAGACCTTTAAGTTATAAGAAAGCCTCTCTAACCATTACATTGCCTTATGTTGGACTAGGTAATACCATGTCTTAACCAACGGCATTTACAGTGATGCTTCCTCCTCTTTCTTTCACTAAGAAAACACCCTCCTTGTCATCCCTCAAGCTGGAACGGACAAATAAAGTTATAAACTGGCCCTGCCTCAGCGCTGCCTTTCTGTCACAGCAAAGTGACTGTGAGTTTTCCCCAGACAGGCTCAATGTAATTGGAACAGTGGATTGAGAGGTGGGCGTGCACACACACATAGTCACGCACACACACAGGTCATTACATTTACCACTAAGCATCTCAATAAGCCTGACCAGGCATATCTGACATATCCATCTGCTGTGGTAGGATCATGCTGGATCTGTCTCTGTCTCTCTCCCTCTCTCTCTCTGTCTCTCTCCCTCTCTCTCTCTCTCTCTCTAAATCAGGGTAAGGGGTGTTCCTGTAGTAATGATCATGGGGACATGACATGTAATCATGGGGTTGGTCACAGCTTGGTAACCAAGCAGGCCTATGATTTACCCACATTTACATCTCAGCAATATGTCATATCGGTCTGGGTTTGTGTAACAAAATGAAAAGGACAGTTGAAATTCTTGAAATCCTTTAATCCTTTAAGGATGACTCGAATTTCATGGGTTGTGTCTGCTGTAGCCCACACACTCCATATCCTCCCCATCCTCCCTATCTTCTTTCTTTCACTGTCTCTGTCTGTCTCTCTCTCTACATCAGTTCAATTAAAAAAAACTTTACTTGCATGATAACTCTTAGTTTACATTGCTGATGCGCTCCTAAAACAGCAAAATAGCATGCAATAACACGAATAGTAACCCAAATGAAAATCTGACATCCATTTTTGAAGTTTATTTGAAGTGTGCGCACACACACACACACACACACACACACACACACACACACACACACACACACAGAGAGAGAGAGAGAGAGAGAGAGAGAGAGAGAGAGAGAGAGCAATATTTAGTCTCTATATCAGATGTGACCTATTCAAAGTGAGTTGTGGTTGACTTATCTCAGCCTCCATTTCTCACATGCTCACTCATACACAGTATCTCTTTCAAAGGCTCAAACACTCCATCTCCCTCTCAGTAACACACCCGCACACACTCATTCTCTTTCCACTCCTTTATATATTGCATCCTATGTTAACCCAATGTGTTTTGATATGGTGGGAGGGTCAAGGCCATTACCTGCTGGAGGGCAAGGGGGTGTGTGAGGACGCTGATGTGTGTGTATATGTGTGTACCCAGGGGTAATTTGCAGCAGGAAACATAGGGCCTTGTCTATTACTCTGCCTCTCTTCCTCTCTGTGCCTCCTTGCCCTCCCAGGGGAAAAGCCCCCATGCGAAAGGGAAGAAATGCGGGGTAAAGGGCACCTAGTTCCCATTGGATCCTCTCTTCTTTGCCCCATCTGTGCCCATTCTGTGCCACACTGCTAGGGACACTGCAAAACCCCTGCACTGGCTTGAAGAAGAAGGCTTTTTTTTTTCTTTCTGCTGTGGGTTAAGTAAACATCAGATTTTTGGCACTGTAATTAAGTTGCTGTTAATTATTTTTCATGGTCCCCAGTGGTGCTCCTCAGAGTTTTAGGGGGTGTGGAGGTAGGACACTGTAAGAGGAGTTGCAAGTTTATAAGGCCGACAGGCTCCACGCCTAACTGAATAACTAAACACAGTGAAAACGATCTGTAATTACTGCCCGTTACCACTAATTTACCCAAAGTCACCTCTGCCAGCGAGCTAACCAGCCCTCACTGTCTAGCTGCTCTGAAGCACACCAGTGCTTTCTCTTTGATGTGTTTGCCTATCTATTAAGACTTCATGCCTTAGTGCCTTAATCTGATGATATATTTCTTGTTATTTGCCTCATTTCTAGTATGCATCCTCGTTTCTAGCACCTCTATTACTGTGAAAAACTCACACATCTAATTATTTATTCTGCAGTGTTTTTGTCTTTTCCATGTTGTTTTCCACTTGCATTCCCGTTGGATTCTAATGTTAGCGTTTTCCGTGAGCGTTGCACACAGTCTAAATGTGGAATCTCAGGTGGTTTCTCTGCCTTGGCGGTAATTGAGTCAAGACTATTTATGTGCCCTACATTTTATGACATGTAAATGTTCACTGGCCTGAATGAAATACACTTTCCAGCTCCTCCGCTGGCCGAGCCAAATGTAAATACAGAAGATATCGACGGAAAACAGACCACGGAAAGCACATCGCAGACGGCAGTGGCAAGACCTCCAACCCCACCAACACCCTTCTCTGGTTCCTCCTCTTTCTCACACACATATACACAGAAGTGTATATAGCGGAGACATACTACCCACACACGGTTTCCGTCTTTCTCTCACACACCCACATGTCGGGTTGGGTGGGTCGCTGTCCTGACAAAGTCTACCCAGAATGGGCACTTGAGGTGAATTATTGTTTGTGAGTGGAAACTTGGCCAGATAATCTCAGCGCTGCTGGCTCAGGGCTGAGTAAGACCACTGTCTCCTCTCCCTGCGCACACACACGCACACACATGCACACACACGCACACGCCCTACACAGTCACACACAGCCTTTGTTTCACCGTCTCTATTTCCAGTTCACACACTTTTGCTGACTCCTGGCCTCGTACAATACCTCCTTGTCTGTCTCCGCTCTCTCTCTCTCTCACTCTCTCTCCTCACTACAGCCTCTCGTTCTCTTCTCCCACCCTCTCTCTCTCCCGATTTCTCTCCCCAACCCTTTTTCCCAACAACTCTGGCCTTTATCCTGCAGGCCGTTTACCTCTCTGTGGCTGCCCTCGTCAGTGCCTGCAGTAAATTCCAGGAGTAGCTGGAAACACAAACATGCGCAGGCCTAAGGCGGGCAGCTCAGTCATGACAGACCTCTCCCCACCACCGCCACTGCTGCACCTACCACCTCCTCCCTTCTCTCTCTCTCTCTCTCTCTCTCTCTCTCTCTCTCTCTCTCTCTCTCTCTCTCTCTCTCTCTCTCTCACCTCTATCCAGTTTTTCCCCTGGCAGCTCTCCACGCAACTCTGAGGGGTCTTTGTGTGATTGCCTCACAGAACAAGGTCGCTCTTGAGTATATATGCTTGAGTGCGTGTGAGAGTGTGTGCATGCCCTGGTGTGTGTGCATGTGTATGTTTAGTGCTTTGCATGTGGATATATATTTTCATCACAGGTGCCACTCATGTTAAAGAAATAAAGTATAGTCTTGAATCAAACAACAGATCAACTAGCCTCTCTGTATGCACACATATAGCGCATGTGTGTTAATGTGCTAGTCTGTGTGCCTGTGTGTTGTATGTGTTTATGTGTCAGCCTGTCTGTCTGTCTGTCTCTGGTTGTTTTGCCTGTCAGCATTGTATAAATGTCTATTGTGGAGGTAATTGGGGACTCATCCAGCACCGTAACCAATGTTTGCACTCTTGTGGACTTTAGGAAAAATGTGATTATAGTAATTGTGGCCGACTGATGACATGGTAGATGAACAAAAGGTTTGTCATTACAATCTATGAGACCCATTCCTAATGTAAACCTTGTCTGATTGATAGAGCTGCTGTCCACCATGAATGATAGGTCTAGGCAGTCTGATGTTAATGCAGTCTCCAACATAATTTGATATTGTTCTGATATGAGAAATACATCAGAACCATAAATTAGTAACTGCTGGATTTTTTTTGATGAAGTTGTGAAATGAAATTTCTCACACATCATCAAGTAACAGTAGGAACCACAACATCTGTGTCCTTCTCCAGAGTATGCAACACCATTTTTCCTCTTCCTCTTCAAAGGAGGAAGCCCCCCTTCACGACCAACTCCCCGCCAAAGTGCTGAGCCAGTGGAAAATCTAACGTCCGTTCAAGAAACAAAGTGGTGGAGAAAGATTGGTTGACCAGGGGAAGCAATATTAATACAGCGTGTCCTGACTGATAGGGACATGGCCCCTCTTGTGAAAGTTGACTAATGAGCAATTTCCACGTTTACATTTTCCACTTACTCACCATGACTGTCACATGATCTGTAAGTGTCCCATAGGCATTTGCACCACAGTCAAATGTTTACTTTAAGAAAACACTTTTGGAAATGATCTCTCTGTTGTCATTTTTTCCATTCTCTTGGTTTTTCATTGTGCATTGTGGCTTGTGTAAATGACCTAATCAGTTCACAGCACTATGCTATCTCCAAATGTGATAAGATGTCAAGACTGTGACTAAGTTCTTCTCTCGGTTAGAATAGCAGACACGTTCTCGCAGTTGCACTTGCTAGACACTCCTCAACTGAACCTGTAATTATTTGTCAAGCTATCTTGTTTCAGGGTGTCTAGAGGTCTACCCCAGTAATTAAAGTCCTATGTTGGGATGAAGTTAAACACAACTATCTTGTTTTTATTCTTACATGTGACCCTTGGTATAACTTTGGCTTATCTTTAGAGTTTTCTTTCAGATACTCTGTGAAACTATGTGCTGTCTTACAATTTCAATTAATGGAGTAATTCTGTTTTGATTGTGGTTTTAATGAAACACAGAAGTTACCCTGAAGGGAACTTCCGCTTTTGGTGGAGTTTTGGCGTGGCTCATCACTAATGCTTAGTCAGACAGCATAAACAACACATTAGCATGCACAAAGGCTAATGACACTTGACATTTACTGTAGTTCACAAGATGCTCCAGAGCATATGGCAAATTTCCACTGAGAAACTGAGTCAACAGCAAGACTCAGACGACAGCTGTGGGGGAAATGATTGGTTTCCCCTACTCCTGATTTTAACAGACATAATTTCAAAATCTGTCCAAGATTAATTCTAAATTAAGCTGCAAGATACACTGAAATGTATTTTTTCTTCAGTTATTCATTTTCTGAGTTTTTCCACTTCTTTTTTTTTTTCTTCAGGGCATATATGTGTAGCCGGTTCCACAAGTAGTAACGCAAGAGAAAAAGCTTCATCAGTCCCCTTTAGCCCAAAGTAAATAATTCATTGTCACCATTAACAAGTCAAATGACAGGACAGCCTCTAGATTGTTGTTGTGTGGATAGAGCTAAATGGATCTTCTTCTTGCTAAATTCTGCATTCCCAAGGACTTTAAATGGATTGAACCGCAGATTAAGTAAGCTCAACTGAGCAAACAGGCAACGGTACCACAAGGCAAAATTCCAATTTACTGTCTGTCATATTTAGATAAAGAATAGACACGACAAACATTGGTATCTGGGTAGTAATGTGAAGGAAAATCTTGTCATGGAAAGACACACAGAGCAGATGGATTCCGCATGATAACAGATAACTTTTAATGAATCCTTCTAATGACTCTTGCTGTCCCAAGAGTGTGTGCATGTGTTCAGTTATTTATTCATTTATTGCTTTGTTTTTTGTTTGTTTGTTTGTTTGTTTGTTTGTTTGTTTTGTTGGTTTTTTTTTATATTGTTGTCCACGCATTATGTATACGAAAAGTACACATGCACAGCTCATGAAAAATACATGTCTGTGTGTATGCAGTGGGTGGAAAAACAATGCAAATAAAGTCTGCGCTGGAGCGTGACTATTTTTGCATTTGTAATAGCAGATGTGTTCATTTCCTGCTCTTCAGGTCTACAACCAGTGTCTCTGTACATCAGTCACAACAGAATAGCTGGAGACAGAATGCCTAAAGAGGGCATATGGCTAGACGCCTTATCAAGTATGACATTATACTGATCTAAGGTCAACAAACCCATGACCATCTAAATTAATGCCTGAACGGTAAGTTTGACTTCAGCAGTGGCTGAACAAGAAAGAAAGAAAGAAAGAGGGACCAGGAGGGACACACACTGATGGACAGACCGATACAGACACAGCAAGAGAGAGAGATGGAGGGCGTCAGTATCGTGATGGAGGGACATCTGCTCAGGGGTTGGCCAAACATGCAGCACTGCAGGCCTCCAATCAGAAAGCCTCCAAAACCACTGACACTGAACTGGAAAAATGGCACAAATAAAAATAGGATTTCGTCTCTCCTTTAGCACTGCGGGGTTTGAAGGCCCTCAGAGCAAAGTCTGTTTGCCAACCCCAGCTCAGCTGAGGCCGATACATTACTTTTAGGTCTGTGCAAAAAAACATCAATGTTGAAGTTCTGCCGTGCAATGACCCCGGTTTGAAGTTCAAGTGCAGCAGATTGATTGACAGCTGATGTTCAGGAGGGTGGGGGAGGAGATCTGATACCCAGACCTGACCAGTGGCATCGCTTGAAGACTCTTTATTGCAAACATAAACTTTCCAGACACTTCCTTTGCAAAAGTTGGACAGAGAAATTGGTTGAAATTCCACAAATGTTCTCTTTCCCCTCAAGGATATCTATCTGTCAATCTCTCTATCTGCATGTCTGTTTGCTCATCTGTCAGTATGTCTGTCTGCCTGCTTATGACCAACCAACACAGTCAAATAACAATTAGACATAAGGCAAAATGATTGCACAAGTCGGCTTACATAAATCAAGATTTTTTTCCCCCCTGCTCCTTCTCTTCCTCCTTCTTTCCATCTCTTTTTCTCCTTGACGTAGATCTGACTCAGAAGTTCTGAATCAACATTTTCCAAATTTTAAATTGCACACAGGCATAAACATGTTGAACTTTTCCCCTGTTTACAAATCTCAAGAGGTAAATGCTCCTGTGCAGTTTGGGCTGTTGCGTTAATGATAAATCCTATTATGTCAAGACAGCAAGTATATTACACTGTGGTTTAACCTCAAGTGGGCTTGTTTTCTGTTTATCATCTACCACCACTCGTGTCTTTTATTTAACCAGGGGTCCACCATCATGAAGTCATGAATCTGAAGATGAAGTTATTTCTCAAGTGCATTTTTCACCTGATTTCTGTGGTGCAGCCAAAATGCCTGATGTGCTGTTCCCCTTGAACGGAAATCCTTTTACCACCATCACACACATATTAAACATTTTATGCCACTTTATCTCTCTAATTCATTGCCTTGCTTAGCTGTTGGAGCATTGCACCTCATACTGTTTATAGGTCTGTTAAAACCATAAAGGTGATAGTTCAGAGTTTATTTGCAAAATGTGCTGCAGCACACAGTAATTAATAGCTCAGGAACTGCTACTGTGTACTTCCATGTCCTGTGTATTCATGTAGTGCATATTTTCAAGATGATCGATCTGTCTATAGTAAGGTATACAGGTCACAAACGCTTTACTTGTGTTCAGTCAATTCACTTTATTTGTTTCAGGTCAGAATCTACAATCTCCTGAGTTGGACTTTGAAAGTAATCCCTCAGCTCAACAGGGAGAGAGTTTTTGCTGAAATAAATAGGCTATATTGTCGGTAGCCTGAACATGTTGTGTCTATACTGTATATCCATACATCAGTAGGGGACAGATGTTGATAATATAGAGGTGACACAATTCACTGCACTCTCACACACAAACACACGTATACACACTAACTGTAAGCTGACCAGAATATGACCCACAATCTGTACCATGATTGTGGGTCATATTCTTTGGTAATCCCTAACCTATGACTTGTATGCTGATATGTATTGTCTAATCTTTATGCTTCAATTAGAAGGCCAAGAAAAGGGGGAGGAGAAAGGTAAAGACTACACTTGTGACTAGAATATAAAGCATTGCAGTTCATTTCATATGACTGTCAGCAAGGCAGTGGAGAGGCTGGCTGTCCGGTGTGTGACTCCTTCTCCACAGGACTGCTTGAAGAATTCAAAGAATACAGGCATTGAATCCAGAGAAGAAGAAAAAACAGCGCTACGTCATGGAAAGAATGACGTCAGGTTTGATTAGGCGCCGAGGGAAGAACCTTATGTAGGTGGAGTTCAGACCACCAGACACCAGAAATGATGCAAAGCACTGAGTTTTCTGTGCACACTCATTGCAGGCTGTATCATATGATGGGGAGAACTGATCTTTGAATAATCCCGTTATTATTAAGAGCGACAGGGGAGCAAAGAGGGAGTACTCGGGGATCATGACGTAACCGTTTCCATAGGCGACTGATATGCTGGCTAAACCAATGGGGATCCACACCAGCAGTCCATGCCCATCCTCCTCTTGACGTGCATCACATGTCCCCGGCGGTGTTGTGACAGAAGGTGATCAGTCGAAGCGGGAGCTTTCACCTTCGTTTACTTCCGTCTTCGCTTGAATCCACGTTAGGCGTAGCAGACCCCTTGCAAGAAAGTCCATTACAGCGGCTCATACATGGTCCAGTGTGTTTTAATTTTGCCAAACAAAGTAATACTTATGGTCTTGGTAAAATGCTTATGAGACAGCATTTATATATATTTTACATATTAGTAAAACATGTAGTCACTCTTGATTTGCACCTTTGGCATAACGATGTGTGCTTTAAGCACAGAATATCCGTCAGGGCTTGTGTATAAATGTGCTACAGTATACATTTACGAGACATCTTGCAGTTAGTTATATATATACATACAAACTGGTTTCAGACACGTGTACGCATGTGCGAAACGACTTCCGGTCTATAGGACAAGAGATTGTATTGCCTTAAAGCGGAGGGAACTATCTTGACGGTGAAGCGCGGAGACATTGGTTGTGACAGCGCAGTGGGCGGGATTTTACCTCAGATCAGGGGAGCGAGTCTAGTCTTTGGTGAGACTGAGGGGGAGCGATAGAGAGAAAGGGAACTGAGGTGTTCTTCACAGAACGGAGTGAGTATTTTTGGGTGTATTTCTGTGATAGCGGAGGAAATTACCGCTAGCAAATGGTCACTTCCCAGTGCTGGACGTTGCATATGTAAGGCTGAGCTTTATAGGTCCTTGATTTTTGTGTGTGTAAGGATACTCGAGGGCCAGTCACTGGTGGGTTTTAGCTGCCTTTGGTGGTTAGCTCCATGCGAGCTAATATCGTTAGCCAACGTTATTTCTTCTGTGGACTGACATTGGGCGTCTCGTTTTCCTACGGAGATAACGTTAAGCAGCCGGGGTGGGGAGTGGGGGTGGCAGATTGCCTGGTGGTTTTTTTTTTTAGTTAACTTAGACATTTACATCCCCCTGAGCTAAGTTTTTCGACTTGTCAGTGTGCTGGAAAGAGCTTTTTTGTGTGGTATTCCCCCTTTACAAGCAGCACAGGCTAACGTCTGTAAGCTAGTTGGCTAGCGTGTCTAGCATAGAATGTTATTTTGAACTGTTGGACTCCACGCGCTACAGTTGCTCGCAGACGAACGGCCGTTGGAAACTGAATCCCATAGAGGCACTTTTAAGTCATATGTTGAGTCGTCGATAAACAGCCACGTAAAGCCAGTGTTTGAGTGGAATAACTGAATGTCCGTCCTCAATTTAACAAACATCAGACCGTATTTCTGCGCCAGGAAGTCTGCGGTAAACCAAAGTTAACGTTAGGTCCAAGAATAGGTTAACTAAACCCTGGCAAACATCAAGTATCGGTCAAGAGACTAACAGCTAACTTGGCTAACGATATCTCAAAGTACCACCTTTCATCATTAGGAGTAACGTTGGTTAGATAAAGGAAGCGACTCAGTTCGCTTGTGCGGTGCCTGTGCAGAAACGTTGCCAGGGCTCGTCATGGACCTCGCCGGCTGGTGTGTTAGCTTATGTCAACGTTAGCTTGCTCCTTGATAAAGCTTCGCTCCAGGACTGTTTGATTTTTACAGTGAGATTTATCCAGTCGACGAGAAACCCTCTTTACCAGGTTCGGGCAGCAACCCCTGCTTTTGTCACGGTGCCAGCTGCATTGCCGTTTGGTCTATCCAATCAGTCTTGCCAAAAGCTTATCTATCGTGGTGGGGACCTGTCATTTTCAGCAGTGCAAGCTGTAACATCAATAAAAGGGAAACCGTTAACTTAATAGCTATCATTAGAGAGCACGCAGCTGTAATTCGGAAGTCAGTTTGTACCACGCTGCGACTTAAAGGTTTAGCGTCGAAGTGTCCTCGTGCTAATTTCCAAGTAACGCCACACAATTTAACCTAGACACTCTTAAGTACGTACATTAAATGCATAAGTTACACCCTGACCTTGATAGACAGCCCAGTACAGGTCCCAGTTCCTTTCGTCAACGTTACTACCTGCAATACTCCCATGTTGCTGTGAGTGCAGTCACTGAGCACCTTTTGGTGTCTAGTAGAAGGGATCAACCCTTATCCAATTAAATAGCACCCAGCTTGTTGCGATGCCAGCAGCGTTTGCCTGTCTCCGTGTAATGACTCGATATCTGCTGTGAATTAGCGCTGGCCAGTGACTTAACATTGATCAGAGTAGGCTATGTTTCAACTCAGTATTTGGGGTATACAACGTTAAATATGAATTTGCATTTTTATGGCAGGAGCTGTGGCATTCATGGAAGCATAGTATAGTTTTCATTACAGAATAACATGGAGTACTCAGCAGTTCTTAGCCAGAGGTAGGATATGATGTGAATGGCTATATTTTATTGTCAAAATGTGATGTAATAATAATTGCCATTTTGCACGATTGCTGGAATACATAGTAGGTTTGAGTAGCATTGGTTTAGTTTTCGTAGATTTTACTCTGTTAGATTAATATTTGTGTTCTAGCTAGTGGGTAATAGTTAATTGAAGCTATGGAGTTTGGTAGCCTATATAGAGGTTCAGACTTTGTTTAATGATTCACCTAAAGCATCAGTAACACAATCTGTTGCTGTGTCTGAGGCCTTTGAACCCAAACTGTTGCTGTCACTCAAAAATGAATGAGCCACTGTTCGTAGCAGACAGAAATAGTCTTCCTTTCACTTTTGTAGATCTTATTGTTTTAGCATGATAACTTGAGCATGTCCATTCAGTGTTTTGCAGTGGTATGTAATTACTTTTTTTTTTTTGGTTGGGTGTTTTATTCTTTATCAGCATATGTGTTTAAGATAGGGTTATTGGTGATGGTAATGGTAACCACAACTAGTTAGAATATGTGGTTTTGCAGATTGTTTTGGAAAATGGTTACTTTTCAGAGGTAAGAATATTTCATCTACATGGTTATAGGGTTCAGCTGGCTGGACTTTGCCCTAATTACATTTGTAGACCAACAACACCCTCAAGAGTAGAGCACTAGGCTCTCAGTCTCTGTTCAGCCCATTTTAAATTAATTAGACATGCTCAAGAGTACACGATTTCTGTGAACCTATCATAGTTTGCCATAAGCATATTGCTGTTTGGCTCTTTTGGCACGCTGATTTTTAGTAGTCAACGAACTGTAGTTACTCTGAAGCAGGCAAATGTGCATTAAGACTTACTGAGTATACTCTCCTCTCGGCCGTGAGGGCTTATCAACTCTCTCCTTGATTCATCATGGATGAGTCCCTTCACAGCTTCTTGATATGTGCACTCATTATATTGCCACACTCTGCTCTTCAGTCAGGTACAGGAGTTAACTAGTACCAGGTGTTTTCCATATCAGAATATTAAAATGGGCGACATTTGTGCCCAAATCAGCTATGTCTTAGTCAAATACTTGTAACTCAGCTAACTAAGACGTTTGCATTAAAAGCATGGTGTAGCTAGTAGAATATTGTGGGTCATTAATCTAAGGTGACATTGAGCCCCAAGTAAACCAGTGTGGAAAGCTAAATATAGTCTGTTGTTGTACTATTAAGCACATTGTAATGATGGTGTTATTTACTCATGATGGAGTATTGCTGGATTGTAAGGTGAAGGTTATTCTAACTAAGGATTTGAGGACAAGTGGGGTCTGACTCATTCATTACTACTCATTTTAGTTGGGCAAAGCAAAATTGCAAGCTCAGAATTGTGGCAAATGCCAATTTGCTTCCTCTGAATGCACTATGGAACTAGATGCACAGAAAGCGAGGGGATCATTATAAAGAAAAAGGCAAGCTATTGTCTGATGCAGTGTTTTCCTATACTTGTAAATGTCCACTAAAATACAGCTAATGCATGTATAGCTGAACATCAAGAATTACTCTTTAGGGCTGCTACAAAGTGTGGCAGAGCTGCCACCCTTTGTTAGTGGCAGTTAGCGGTCTCAAATACCAAATGACTAATCATTCACATTTTGTGGTTACGGGCAATTATCTTGTGTTGACATTTCTAAAATAAATGAATAAATAGGCTAATATAAGGAGAGATAATGACAGGTGCATCTTCCCTTTCCTGGTGCATGGACTTAAGGGAAAAAAAACAGCTTAGGAGTTGGCACTCAGTTGCGGTAGAAATGTTTTTTCAAAGGTTTTGAATCACTGCTACCATGAGAGGTCCTTGATCATACAGGCGTAGCTGCACAAAAAAATATTAGCCTGATAGGCACAGTAAGTGTGCAAGATTAGCTGCCAACAGATACACAGACACATAGACAGAAAACAGTGTTATTTTCAGTATTTCCCTGCCATTATAACATTGCATAGCACTCAAGTCGATTGAACGGGAAATATGGAAAAACAAAAATCCACCTAATGATAATGTTTTGCCAGTCAGTCTGTGGATGCACAGGCACTCAAGTGAATGCAACCAATTCAAAAATGAACTCGCGCTTTCCAAAAAGCAAAGAAAACCACAGTCGGGTCAGCTCTGGCTTCAGATGAGCGAGAGAGAAGTGGTGGTCGAGCAAGCTAGAGAGTGAATGAAGAGAGGGCGAGGCGGTAGCAAGAACAAAAGTTTTTCAAAGGTTTGAATCACCACAACCGCGATCATACATTCATAGCTGTGCACAAAAAAATTGGCTGATAAGCCCAGTATTATACGAGATTTGCTGCGGACAGATACACAGACAGACACATGACCAAACGCAAGATCTTTTCCAGGCTGCCACCTGGCAGAGATATCAAACTGACAGGCCTGACACAAAAAACACAAATTTCATGTTATCTCCATAATTGATCTCTTTGTATCATTTTAAGGCTTAGCTGTACACATTTCTGTCTCTACAAAAACATGTTCACACTGTTGATCATTATGATGGTGTACATGTTTGTCCCCAAATTAAACCCTCTTCCCTACCAGTATATATGTTTGACGAACACTCAGTAATGCATCATGATGAAACTGGAATGGCGGGACAGCAAGGTCATGCTGTGGCAGCACATGGCAGGGCAGTAGGACCTCAGGCCACTGAGCTTCTCTGTGGAGTCCCAGATAACAAAGAACACAGAGGGCTTCTCATCTTCAAAGTGGCTTGATCAAAGATGGCTAATTCTGTAATATATTCCATAGTGCCAACATGAAGGGCTCTGTAACCACAAAATAAAGGTATTCCTGGTAGTATTCTTATTTCTTTAAAATGATAAAATATTCCACAATTCAGTTCTGCAGTCACTGCATAGACACACATATTAAGGCTCACGTAGGGATGATAGGAAGTATGATATTTATGGTACATTTACAGTCTGAGGAGAACAGTTTTGTGATTTTAATATTATTATGTGGTAATTTATTTTGGCAACTTTAAAGATGCCAAAAGATGAATTAAATGGATTTGAATTAATTAAACAAATGTTTTATGATTCAAGGTTTTATTGTATTTTTGTCCACAGCACTTTTGGCCCTACAAAGAAAACATTCTGTCTTAGTCTTTTATACCTGGCATATACTTGGAAACTGTTCAGTCAGGGCAGATGGGAATAAGCAAACAGGAAGCAAATGATTTCACTAAACGGCTTCTCACAACTCACATACACATTCGCAACTATTTGAAGATGCCTTGACAAAGAGAAACATTGAATAATTTAACTTTTAAACTACATTATATGGTGGTAAGTAACTGATGGATGCTGTGTCGTAATGTTAGCTAATTTAGCTAATGTAGACCCCATGCAAATACAGTGTGATGTACTCTCGAGACTTCTGACAGACACAACGTTGTGCCAAACATTATGCTGCACACCAAGAGCACAGAAACGTAGAAATGGATCATGTAGATTTTATAATGCCTCTATTGGAGTTTTTAAGCTGTATGTGTTGAAAGTGTTTTAACATTTATATTGGTTAAGCACTACTAATATGTAGACCAGTAAAAACTCAAGGAATATATTAAATCTAATTGTTTTTAGATTTTAGGCCATTATAGATTCTTCCATAAATGAGGTTAGAAGAGCTGGAAATGGGAAGTGTGTTGAGGGTGACACCTCTGACTGTGTGTCCTTATGAACTGGCAGGGTCACAGTGTTTGAGAGCTGTGTAGAGGTTCTCAGTCTCTGGTGTGAAGTAGCGCTCTCAGAGCTGCAAGCCATGCGGCACAAGGAGGGCTGAGTGTCTCTGCTTTGTACCCTCCACATTTACACGGCCTGACCCAGTTCACTGACGGCCAGAGTTAGGGGGGGAGGGGGCAGTCTGGGGTAGCTAAAAATACCACCCCTCGCATCAGGCAGCTCCATTGCAGAGGGATCCCTAGAATTGCTATCCTTGACTCCCATCGAGTTGTTGGCACGTAAAGGTGCACAAACTGCCAGAGGGTTTCCTTAGACTGGGAACAAAGACATGAGGATATTTCTGAAATGCCTACAACAATAAGTTACACTGTCTGTGTAACTTATTCCACCTGCTACAGCCTTCCCGGTATAGGATTGCTGCCGTTAAACTTAAGTGTGATCACAGGTTTAATGGCTTGTGTAGAGAAGAGACAGGTGACTTATAAGCAATCTGGTCCTTACATGAAACTCACATATTTGTCGTATTACTGTGCTAGGGTGTTGCTGCTGTTGTATGCAAAGAGTTAACCCTAGCCTCTGTCATTCGACCATACCATGCCAGCTGTTGGCTTGGAGATCCAATCACAATGATTTTCCACTGTTGTGACATGTGACCTGCTCTGCAACCCGAAACTGTCGCAGCGCAGCAAATGTTGGCACTTCCTTCATCTTGGCGTTGTTGCCGCTTTCAGAGTAGAGGGTGCTCTGAGAGCATTAAACAGAAGGATAGGGAAATGGAGAAGGCATAGAACTGTCTTCATTACATTAAGATGAATAAGTGCTTTGCCCATGTCATGCCCAAGGCAACTGAAATATTCCTACAATTTTTAGAGTGTCATGTAAGGAAAACACATTCAAAGTTATGCATTCCAATGTGCAAAATGATATGTTAAGGAATCTAGACACACTGGAAATTTAGACTACCTGTCTGAATTTTTGGGAAGCTGTATCTTAAAAATCTATTCCACACAAGAGCCAGAAGGTTTCAGAGAGGAACTGTGACTATGGCACATATTTAATTTAGTTGTGAGTAAAAGTTTAAATTTGTGTTTTACACATCTGATAACCATAAGAAAACACCACGTGAAATATCTTGGTGGAGACCTTGGTGTGCACGAAGGACTTCACCCGAAACTTGTGGCCCGTGCAAGAGGTACAAGAGTATTACCTCTTCAAAGTAGGGGTTTCTGCCACCTCTGCCACCTCAGAAATGCACCCAACCCTGCAATTATGCAGTGTAATGAATAATAAATCCTGTCCCTTTTTCCATGGCAGATGGCCCCAAATAGAATCTCAACATGTGACAGAATAGTTTCCAAGAATCTCAATGGAATAAGCTGCAAGCCTTTATTTGTGTAGCTAGTGATAATAAAAGCTACATTTTTCCTCATGTCACATCTGTGTCCCAGTTAAGTTTTTTGACATATTTTGATTTGGGGGTGTTGCTTTAGAAGAGTATGTTTTGAAGTTGTTTGGTGTAGAAGACAGATGAATAGTGCTTACAAGCATGTTTAGATCATTGTGTTCTAGCCAGACACATGCAGACAGCAAGTAAAACTGACTCTCCAGCTGGTGGCCACAATGAAAGATAACCGCAGCTTTTTTTTTTTTTTTTTTTAGTCAAGGAATTGTATCCTGGTCTGTTTGCACTGGTGCCTTCCTTTATGAAACTGATGACTCAGTCCAGGTTCCATTTTGCTCTACATAGCAATGTAGATTATAGTTTGACTTTGTTTTACACCTGAAATTACAGTATGTTTTTTTTGTATTTGCTCTATTACGTGTGCTGCTACGCCAAAGTCCCTCATGATTCTAAGAAATTCAGCAAATTAAATCCTCCTTAAAACAGAATGACAACTGCTGTACTTTAGCCTGCACTTTTGAATGAACCAGTCTCATTGTGTTAGACTGATTAAATCTGAATGGACAGCAGTCTCTCATTAGAGTGGACTCTCCCATGTAGAGCACTGTGGAGCTCCCTGATGCCACAGATAGTCTTAATTAGATTAAACAGAAGGCTTTTCCTGAGGTAATCTGTCAGTCGGCCCCAACGCACCATGTAACATCACAAGTGAAACGGCAGGAGGCTGGTGCTCCCCGCCCGACAATGTCAAACCTGTGTTGTTTGCCTTGCCAAGGTACTGTGATAATGGAGAACTGGAGACTGGAATTTTTAGATTGGGAGTTTGATTTAGGTAAGATTAGATTGTACTGCTTTACATAGGAAACAGCTGTGCTTTAACATGTAGATTGACCTAATAAAATATAAGGTAATTGTTATGTTTCAGTTAGTCTTTTAAAAGTAAAATAATTACTGGTATATTGATGTGAAATGTGATGGTTTTAATAGCAAGAGAAACTCTGCCATGCCAGAGATGGGAGTTTTCACAGTCAGTGTGCTGGTACGTGGATAGTATGTATCAAAAGCAGCTTAAAACATAATTATGATACATGCACATAAGAAACACATCACAGTATTGATGGATATTAGAGCTCTTTTTGTCATTGAATAGTTTTGTTGTGAATACTGCATGCATCATTTTAAAGCATGACAATATGCCCAGCTTCAGTTTCTCCCTGCCAATCCCACTAGTCTGAAAATTGAAAGTCACTGGTCAAGGAGATCAGTATTGTGGAAAAAGGGGGAAGGGTCGGAAGGAGTGGTTATCAAATCAGTCCGATTATGCTGAGGCAACCTGGTACTGGTAAAATCCTGCGCTTAAATGTATGGACTTGCATGTGGAGGTAACTGCAAATATTGTCTATTAGCTCAGTCTGTCAAATGAGTGGTTTTAAGATTGCGTTAATCACAAGGTAATTTGTGGATTAATTGCGATTAATCACATTGAAATATATATATTAAATGACTTGCTTGCTTATTTTTTCAGTGTTGTATAGTGCATTTGAAAACAATCGTTTTACAGGGTTTATATGATGAATTCCTGCCGCAGTCTTTATGATGTTTTTCAAACCGTTGTCTTCAACAATGCTTACAGGCCTATAGTTCATGGAAATTCATTAAACAGTCAGTTTTGCTGTGTTGTCAGATTTGCCCCTTATGCTCCGCTACTTTTGGTTTGTAATTTAGATCAGATTTTAGAGTCATTGCACTCCAACATTTCAGTTTTGCATTAAGTCCATATGACTTTATTTCTGTCCAGAGATCTGAAAGCTTCTTGAAGAAAAACTTGACAGCCAGCGGGCAACAGATTATCTTGTCATTAATTTTGGCTATTATTGGTATTCAGTATCTTGGTGCTGGCAGCATACGCTTTGTCATGTGTGATGTCGAGAGGGGTTAAGGTGGACACCAATTTGCCACCGATCAAAACCGGCCAATTATACACCTGATTGGCTCAGACTGGAACCAGCAGGTCTGTCTTATTGTAAAGCAAATTGTATTAGCTGGTTGGGCATCA
This sequence comes from Myripristis murdjan, assembly GCF_902150065.1. NCBI lineage: Eukaryota > Metazoa > Chordata > Actinopteri > Holocentriformes > Holocentridae > Myripristis > Myripristis murdjan. Next base: position 10,908,449 of record NC_044002.1, read on the forward strand.
CATTGTGGCTGCGCCAATTAGCGAGAACAACAGTATACTAACAAGCAGACATGAAACCAGATTATTGTGAGTAACCAGGTTATGTTACCTTACACCAATTATAGTCAAAATCTTTGTAAACATGCACTCCCCTACTCTGACCTCCCCCAGACAATCATCGCGCTATGTTTTGTATTGTTTTCATCAGATCAGTCCCTAATATTCACTCTATCCTTTTGCAGATGCGAACTTGTAAAAAGAAATGCCGAGAAAGAGTGTCTGCTGTGTGGGGAATTCTACATAGTAGAGTTCTGTAACCTTCTGCACATTATTTTCATTTGAAAAAATAGGAAAAAGTCAAACAGTTATGTAACTTAGTGCACTTTATTTTATTTACTTTATTTTTCATTTGGAGAAGTTCTTTAATCTTTTGAGTGTATTTTATGCAGACCATTATTTATTTATGTGAAATTTATTTATTTATGTGTTGTATGCTGTTAATTATATCAAACTACACAAAATTGGTATCGGCTGGGGTTGGTATTGACAGGTCAGGCTTTTCAAGTAATATGCAATGAGAATTACACCCAAAAAATTTATTTTATTTTTTTTTTTCTCTGATCGTTTTGTGCTTTATTTTTAAAGTTTTGTGAATTAAAAATAGCATATGTCTACGTACAGCTGTTAGCCCAGGGGTAACTTACAGCTGTTTTTCCAGTTCAGATTGTGTTAGTTCTGCCAACTGCAGTTCAGTGATTGTTTGAAAATCACAATTTATTTTATCAGTCACAATGAATTATGGTCAGTGCAGTTTTCTAACACATATTCAAAGTCAATGTTGACATTTTTATTTATCTGTTTCCTTTGTCCTTTCAGATCTGCATGTGTAGTGGTCTCTGTCTCTGTGGATGATCCTCAGTCACCATGAAAGACTAGGAACTCAGCTCTCCGAGGGATATGGCCTTTTCTGATTTATCCCTGTCGCGCTACCTGGCTTCTGACTCCAGCTGCCTCTGAAGGGACTTTCAGCTGTTTATGGGAACTACCACTGTGCTCGCTCTGTTGAGGATTTGAGTTTTTCTAGGACGCCATTTCCTGTCCCCACTGTTAAGTTGAGGCAGCAACGCTGCACAGTAGTGTGGGGAAGCGTGAGACGATGGCGAACAACTCATACAGTGGGGTGAAGAACTCCATGGTGGAGGCCAACCACGATGGAGACTTTGGCTGCACACTCAAAGACCTGCGCTCGCTCATGGAACTGCGGGGTGCAGAGGCGCTAAGCAAAATTAGGGAATCTTATGGAGATGTTCAAGGACTCTGCAGCCGGTTGAAAACATCACCTATAGATGGTAGAGTAAAGCCTCCACAACACTCAACGACAACTGTTTTTAATGGGATAAAATACAGGATGCTTTCCCAACACTGCTAGTAGCGAGTGCTATAGGAATGCACATGTGGTATATAGTTTAGGAGGCGTCATTGGCTTTGTCATCCATATTACCTTGACATCACTTCCTTGGAAAACTCACATGCCAGACAGGTGGCCAGTCAGGCTGGCACTGACCTGGGCCAGTCCTGCTCTATTTCTAGGCCTGTGGATATGTCCCTTGCACCCTCCCTTTCTCCCTTTTCACCTCTGTGTGTGTGTGTGTGTGTGTGTGTGTGTGTGTGTGTCTCTGTATATGTCTGTGTTAGTGAGTAGGCTTCAGACAGACCAGCTGTCTGACTGGGCACAGGACCAGGCTGCAGGCAGGTCAATGTTCCACATGTGGCGGACAAAACAGGAGGGTGTGAGGCTAGCTAGTAACGACTTGAACATGGTTGGGAAGGAGTGAGCTCATCTTTTGAATAGCTCTTTCTTGTGTGTTTAGTTTTTGCTACCAAAGCATTACTTTACTGGCCCTTCACAATGCCCTAACCCTAACCTGCCACCTCATGAACCCTGTTGATGATCACAACTCCATTCTCCCTGAGTTAGTTTTGAATATTGAAAGCGACCATTGCAAACAGCGCAACAGTGTGACAATGTTTTCTCGCACATTGTAGACAAAACCACCCAATTTCCTTAGCTTCTCTTCCCTCACCCTTTGCTGTGCAGTGGTGATGGCACTTTCCAATGTTGAAGTCATGTGACCTGGCCAAAACTGTCAGAAAACTGAAGACTTTTGTTAGGGCCTCATCTAGGCACTGTTGCTTTACAGCACCTTTTCTTTTCCTTCTGTCCTTTTTCTTTTACCCATTCTCTTTCTCACACAGTCTCTGTCACTCTCTCTGCCTAATAGCCAGTATGACCTTGATTGAACCCTTGGGGGAGGGGATTTTCAGTTTGATCCCAGATTAAAACGGCACCGCATATCCACTGTAGCAGCAACAGTCCTGTGTGCAGTGTCTCAGAGCAAGTAAAATGCCTGTGCATCGCTAAACTCAAAATGGAATGTGAAAAATACCATGAACAGCTCAAAGCATCTTTCATTCATGAAAGAATCATTAGCTCTCAGTTTGTTTCTTCACATTTAGTTTTTTTCAAGAAAATGTATATTAAGTTCACCAGGTACATGATGCTGTGTCTTCTGCTGTTTTTAATATGTTGTGTAGTCCATTGTCTAAATAGTGTGGAAAAAAAATGTTGAATAATGCTAGCAGTTCAGAGAGAGAGTTGTCTAAACATGCATGTGTAAGTGTCTGTCAAGTGGGTGAAATTGCAGAGTCTTGTTATAATTGGAGCATGAATGACATTGGATGTTTCGTATCTGTGAATGTACTTGTCTTCTCCTGCCTACCCAGTTTTCCCTACTCTGCAACAACAAAAGAATGTGGCCCGGCCAGGCCTGCCAGCTTGTCTGGATTGTATCTCATGACTGAGCCAGCATTAACATGTTAGATATTTAATGAATATAGTAGTATCTGTTGTCCTGAAACATTATATTGTGTGTTCTCTAACTGTATATGTTGGTAATACAGCAGAATATTGTAATCAGGCTTGGAATATCAAAGCTAGTTTTCAGCCCAAACCTCTGACTCTGTTACCATCCTTGAGCAGTTGTCCAGTTGCAGTTTTCATTTTGTGAATATCAAACAATCATAGAGACTCACAGAGAATGCTAGATAAATTAAGGGTATCTTTTTTTGTCAAAAGGACTCCCTAATTTGGAAAGCAAGGGCAGCTGCCTAAAATTTTGTTTTTCCCGGTTTGAAGGAGTTTTGCTTTTACTCTTGCAATTATTAGTAAGTGCACTGTACAGATAAGCTCAAGTAGGTCCACGTTTTCCCCCTCAGTGCGTGCTGTTCCACTTGGTACGTGGCCACCAAGCTTTTGATACTTTGGTTTTCATTCAGCTCATTCATCACTAGCCTGGGAAATTAAGCCGTCATTTAAGATTACAGGAGCTTGACAATTGAAAAGGGATTTCTAATTAGTTGGCTGGTCATTTCTCTAACCTCTTAAGCCAATCCTTTGGTAATCCTTAGCCACTTCCAAGCCTCCCCACCCTTGTAAAAAGAAAATTGACCGCACTTTACTGGTGCAACTATGCATCAACTTGTACTACTGTTAGCTTAACTTTAAGTACAGTGCTTCATGTAGAAATGAATCTAAGACTCTATGCCTGTTTGGATTAGGCCAAATGTCACTCATAATGGCACAAACTAGAGCCATTTTCCATAGTGCCACAGCAACATTTCTTATCTTCCCAGAGGACCCTGTTTACCCTGCATAATAAGGGACTTATAAAATGGTCAAGGCCACTTTGTATCAATATTATTGACAGTCTTTCCCTATTTTCCCTCTTACAGTTATTCCCTGTTGATTGCTGTTTTAGTGTAGTCAAATATTTGGGTTCCAGCCTATTGATCCAATCAGTTGTGGGCTGAGAGGCTTCCGCTGTTGAACTGCAATTCACAAATCTGACAGGCTCTCCACATCTTTCATCCCAGCCATTGCACCCTCTCATTCAATGGGAAGGTTCAGACTGTTAAATGATAGTTTTCTCCTTGTAATTCAGTGGGCTGGCTCAGCTTGTGTTCATGTCTGAATTCAAAATGATGAGGTTAGAAGGGCTTTTGCCAGTGAGTGGAGGCAGCAGATGGCCAGGCCCCACTTGTGTTGGTACTCTCATGGTTCTGGTGCTGTATGTTGGTTTAACTGCTGTAATCTCTAGCTTTTTAAGATGTGATTCGTGTGGACTGTTGGTTTCACCTATTTTTTTGTGTTCAGTTCCTAAGTAACCAAAAGCCTCTTTGTAGAACATTTGTTTAGACTTTGTTACTTGTGTCTCTTGGCATGCCAACTTTTGTTGTTTCACTAAGGCATAGTCTTATGGACTTATGGACAGAGGAAAGATCTTTAAAACTACATTGCCATTTATCAGTCACTATGCAGTGGTTACTGTAAAATGCACCGTAATCTGATTTTTACCTGACGAAAGCAATACTCCAGCCTAAGATGATAACTGGTACACACATAGACGTAACCTAGATTTCTGATCAAACTTTTGATTTATTTGACCCGGTAAACATTTGTCTGATTTAACTGATGTGCATATTAAATATTAAATATGCACATGTAGAAAACGCTCACAGAGCTTATAATGACTGCTGCATGAATCCATTACATCTGCTGTTCATAGCTGAAACGGAGAATAATGCGGATTGTTATCAAGGTATTTTATTAGCACATTAATGGGCAAATAATACAGAAAACATCAGCTAGCTTCTGTTTCTGAGTACGGTAACACATCTTTCAAGTAATTTGTATAAAACAAGATTCTTGAAGGAAATCACATTACTTTCAAAGAGGTGAATGCTTGACTTGTACTGTCACCATTTTATGTTTAGCTAGTTATAGTAATCATGGTATTTTGTGCAAAGGGTACCCATCGTATGGAAGTAAGATTGTTGTGAAGTTGCTTGTCTAGTGTAAGCCTCCAGTCCTTATGTCGGACAGTGCGATGACACTTCTCCATCCATACAGAATTGTGTGCAGGTAGGAAAAGGTTGGCTGTGACCAGGTCTAGAGTGAAAAGCTTACCTCGACCCCCACTGGTGGCTGAAATGACAGTACGCTGGGGGTCAGCTGGGGACAGGCATCCAAATTAAATGGTTAATGATTAGCTGCTTTACTTGAGACGGACTCATGGCACTAAAATGATGTGAGGGCCCAGGGCCAACCTATTTTCTGTTTGTGTCCAATGGCGGGAGGCCCATGTAAATCGTTCTCTGTCACTTTTATTCATTGCACTAATGCAAAGGGAAAATGTGGTGGAAAATTGAATGGGGTATTAGCTGTCAACATGTTTTTATAAGAGGCGTAGATAATCAAAGCAGACGGTGAGAGACATCTAAGGAGTAGCAAGAGGCAGCTATGCAGGATAATGCCCATAGCCTCTTCTTGGAGCTCTTCTGGTGAGTCATCACTCTGCTTACACCCCACCAGAAAAGTTATTGCTGGCCCTCAACAGCACTTAGCCATGTACCCAGTGTTGCAGGAGTTAGCTGTTGTCGAATATTTTTTCTCTGCTTTATTATCGGGGTTTGCAGTGGGGAGAAAGGAAACATGGAAAAGAGATGTTACACGTCTTTAACTGAATCTGAACCCATGTCAGTACCAGTATGTGGTGTATTTCTTAGTGTGATTCCTCATTTATGTAATATATTTAAGTGGGTAAAGCATAGTTCAGTTATCTTGGACATGTATTCTGTTTATTTACAATATTAACTAATAGTAGGTTCAGCAAGACCATGAATTGTGGGCTGAACTTCATTCTTTGCAACATGGTGTTGCCATTATTCTCGATGGACTGCCCTTCAGTTCTGTTGAATGTAGTAGACTGCATCTTTTCAGTACTTTCCCAGTTTGTCTCAGAAAGTAATTATTACACTAATGAAAGTGTCTTTTATTAATTGTTTGGGGAAAAGGACAACCAGAAAACCAGTGGTATGCCATTATGTTGGAAAAGACTGATTTCTGCTTGTCAGATACTTATGGAAATTGGGAAAGGAGAAAATTATTCTTACCTTGATGCTAAATAGTATAATTATTATAAAAATTGGCATGATAAGTAGTTTCAGGTGTTAGTTTCAGATAGTGGTTAATTAGTTTGGGTAACCATTTTTTTGTGATTTTTAACATGAATAGATGCCCCCACCTGAACCTGCCTCTGAATATGGCCTGAGTTTTCTTACTGCTTGGTCATGCACTTAATGGCTCTCGATAGATGCTGACAAGGAATTGGAATTCTGATGCATGTTTAACTGTTTACTTGACATTGGTTAAGACAGAATGATGCAAAAATGAAGCCCAATTTCAGGTGTTGAAATCAAATGACTTGCATGCACAAGCTGCAGCATTAAATAATGAAATGTCTAAGCAACAAAAGCTGCAACTGACTATTTCCTTTATTGATTTATCTGGAGATTATTTTTGATCAACCATTTAGTTTGTAATATGTCAAGCATAATTTAAATGCCCATCACAAATAGCAGACCTGAAAGTGATGTCTTAAAATTGCTTAGTTGTCCCAGTAGCTAAAAATTTCCCAAAATAGTCATTATATAATGATATAAAACAGAGAAATCAGATCTTTGTATTTAAGCTTTAATCAACAGTAATTTTACTTAATTGACAAACAATTAATTGATAATAAAATATAATTGAGCTATTTTCTGTTGATAGACTAATTAATAAAGTAACCCGACTGTAATTCTGTGTTTGCTCTTACATTTAACCTACAAGTTGAGTTGCTTTCAACTCATTTCAGTGAAGTCACAAATTGTAATACATTATTACATTGTAATAAAAAGAGAAAAGATGAATCAGGACAGTGATTAAATATGGAAATGTTTATTAATCTTGCATCAAAAGATGATTGTAACATTGGTACAGTTTTACTTGGTAAATGGGCAGTAGAGAAAACATTAATTTCATTGTCAACCTGCAGTTCTTTTCAAAACATGTAATGATTTCCAGTCCGTGATGACATGAAGAACCTCTCCCAGTTTCTTTTGCCAGAAATATCCAATTGTTTCCTGTGGTGTCCCCCATCATTTTTGACAGCTTTTCTGTACAGAGCATGAGCCAGATTGCGAGGTGAACATTTTAGCTCCCTCCTAGTGCTTATGTCACTGTAAGACTCATGCAGCAGACTTATTACACACGTGGTGTGGTGATCTTTGATGCACCTGCTGGCCACAGAGAGTTGTACATGTCTCTCCATACATTGACCCTCGTGATCCTTTTTCCCCATTAAGATGATGCTTTTCCTAGTGCAGCCTCTCTTCAGCCTTCAATAGCTGACCCCTCCCTTCCCACCCATCTGCCTGTCAGCAGCCGTTTCACACACACTCTCCCCTGGCCCCCATTCCTGCTCCACCTCCTCTCAGCCTCACAGAAACGCAAACACACATACATACACACACACACACACACACACACACACACACACACACACACACACACACACACATCCATTTCTGTCCAGTCTGCACAGGCTACCCACACACAGTCAGTAGGCATGAATAGGACTGAAAACCTGTCATGCATCATCAAATGTGCGAAGGCCCTTTTGAATATATGACTCTGCCTTGAATGTGGAGGCATTTGAATGGGTGGCTTCAAAATGCTCTCTGTGCACATGGATGAATGAGACCAGGCCAGCCAGACGAGTAATATGTTAATAAAATGAATGTACAGCAGGAGAGTATATATAGGATGTGTGAGGATGAGATTGATGTTGCTTCTCCAGTTAATTGGTCATTTCCATCTATTGAAAGGGCATTTGTTGGGATTGTTTTGCATTTTACATTACTGCTTCCAACAGTTTTTTTTTTTTTTTTTTGTGACAAGAAGATGTCATTTGCAGTGTTTCATTCAATTGTAAAATACAGTTAAAATGAGAACTTATATATGAGTTTATTCATATCTCCTTTGTCTTTCTCTCCTTAGGTCTAAGTGGACAACCTGCGGACATTGAGAAGCGGAAAACAGCGTTTGGGCAGAATTTTATTCCACCCAAAAAACCAAAAACATTTTTGCAGTTAGTCTGGGAAGCATTACAGGATGTAACACTGATTATTCTAGAGGTGGCAGCGATAGTGTCGCTAGGCCTTTCATTTTATAAACCTCCGGATGCAGAAAGAGAACGTAAGCAGCAACCCCTTATTGCCATGATCTTCTTATTTATTCATCTTCCCACTGATACATACTACTTTTGCATACTGTTTGCATTAACATATTTGTTAACATATTGACTCTGCAAGATATTTTCTTAAAAGAAAAAAAATTGTCAAACGATCATACCTACCTCATTTGTTTCACATTGTAAAATTTCTATGTGCATTTTAAACAAGCTATGTCTGAGTGAGTTATATGTTTTTTTTTCCTAAGTGAGCTGACATCTGTCAGCCAAATCTCTGTAGTCATGTTGTCATGTTCTGTACCCCTGCAGATTGTGGAAAGGCAGCTGGGGGTGTGGAGGATGAGGGTGAAGCTGAGGCAGGATGGATTGAGGGCGCTGCCATCCTCCTGTCAGTTATCTGTGTGGTGCTAGTTACAGCATTCAATGACTGGAGTAAAGAAAAGCAGTTTAGGGGTCTCCAGAGCCGCATTGAGCAGGAGCAGAAATTTACTGTTGTCCGCGGCGGACAAGTAATCCAAATTCCCGTAGCTGAGATCGTCGTTGGCGACATTGCACAAGTAAAATATGGTAAGATATGGTCACCATCAATGTGATTCAGTTAGTTAATTTTTTGTCTTGTGGGTATGTGCTTGCATGGGCATGTAATAAAGGCACCATAATGAGATCAAGGTTTAGAAAAAGATAAGGCGAACAAGTGGTCATTCAAAAATGAGCAAATAATTTAGATTTTTCTATGCAGTGTTGCCCCTCCAATTTAAAGGCCTGTTTTGTCTGTGTGTTTCAGGTGATCTGTTGCCTGCAGATGGTGTCCTGATCCAAGGCAATGACCTCAAAATTGATGAGAGCTCTCTCACAGGGGAGTCGGATCATGTAAAAAAAACTGAAGAAAAAGATCCCATGCTGTTGTCAGGTAAATTCAGCCCTGATTTTAAATATCTCTGAAGCCCTGCCCTGTTAGATGGTTGTAAGCAGACAGTAAAAGTTCCGTTGCTGTCCAGGGCTAGTCCGGTCATTTCATAAACAGGTGATTGACGATCATAGTTTATCTTAAGAGTGATTTTTATTTGTATGGGTTTTTCCTATATCGATATTAAGGTAATAATGAGGATAGTATCAGAACTAACGAAAATAGATGTTTAAAAATAATAATCTCTAGAGTCTCTACTCTGCATTTAGAGGTGTTTATGGTGCAGTGGCTTGTCTGCCTGCTGGGCCCTGTTCATCAGCACAAGTAACAAGTGAATTTTAAATCCTTAGTTACAAAACATCTTGCGATTCTTTTCCGTGGATCTGACACGCCACATCTCCGTCTTCCATATGCCTTCTCAACAAATCTCTCCACTTCACTCCATAAAAGTCGTTAACATTATAGATACGATTTGGATCGTGATATTAAAAATAAGATATAATTTTAAATTGAACATGATGCTGTAATATTGTCGTTCCAAGCACAGACTTGGTCTGTGGTACTCTGGGTTTCTGTGTCACTGTGTGATGGCACACCAAGCACAAACACACAATGTGCTGACACGACAAGTTGCGTTTTGGCTAATAGCACCTGTGCTGCCAGCTATCGGCAATCTTAGTCCACACTCGATCGCCGATCCAGCTTGGACGATATGAAAACAGAAATGATTGACCAAACCTAATATATGTCCCCTCCCTTATAAAACAAAGAAGTCCCTCTGTGAATCACGCAGCACAGCCACTTTGACGGGAAACCCATTCAAAATCTCAATTATTGGTGAGCCCTGTTTATGAGTGACGCAGACAAGATGGAGCTTGTTGAAAAACGAAAGGTAAAATCACCAATTTGGGACCATTTTGGTTTTATACCAGATGGAAACAGAACCAGCTAATCTAGAAGGAATAACAAAACACTTGGTGGCAGGAATGATACCATTTCGCATGGAAACTGAGTAGATGCTTGTAGATGCTTAGATGTCTTTAAAGCCAGTTAACTGACACAGACACAACAGACATCCACGGTCACACACACACACACACACACACCCTTTGTCCAGAACTGACAATTAGGTCTGTAGATGAGTTCATTTTGACTGACATTGATCAGAATAAAAAATATTATGATCACTACAGCCCTCTTGGTGTTCAGTGCCCCAGAAATATATTGCAACTCCATCAAATTCTTTGACTCTGAGCTCACTTTAAATAAAATAACGCATCCGTAATTATTTGAATTATAATGATTTGAAAAACTGACTGTGCTTTGAAAGATGAGATTGTATGTATGGAATAGATAGTAGTTGAGTTTGATCACTCTAATGCCAAACTAGATTAAAAGTGATAAAGGGCTGAAAAGGTATCACTAACCTGACAGTAGCATAATCAATTAAACCACTCTAGCATTCTCCAGATATTTTACACTCTAATATTTGATTCTCTAATATGTAGACCCCACAGTCGATTCCAGGTGCACTTGTGAAAACACTCACTCAAGCCACCCTCATGAATCCCATGTTTCTGAGTTCAGAAAGGGGAAGGCTACTGCTTGTTTTGTTCGTAATTCCATTTACTCAAAGCAAGTCAATCCTTTGATCAAATGGCTTTCGTCTTGACTGCTCTCCTCAGTTCCCAGAGGAACTATGCAGGGATTTAGGAGAAGCACTTCTTTTTCCGCTGCTCCTGCTTTCTACTGGCGCATCTCCAAGACTGAAACATCTACCTGTGTGTGTGTGTGTGTGCGCGCGTCTGCGCACGCGCAAATTTGCATGAATGTCACTCCACCACCACTGCTGTCTCAACTTCCTTGCTCGCGTAGCTCAGGCTATCCTCCTCCACTCTCATCCTACGTCCCAAAAGAATGTAATGGGGGCATCCTCTAATTAATACGGGCATGAGGGAGCTCTTCAAAATGCCTCCCAAATCTCTCTCTCTCTTTGGTTTCTCCCTATTCGTACTCTCTCTTTTGGTTTGTTCATTTCCCTTGCATGTGTTCTTGGCTTTTTCTGTCTATTTCAGCTCTGTTTTCTTCTGTATTCTTAGTGAGGGATGCAGAAGCAAAGATATTACTCACTGTAGAAAGCCTATTGTAGCCTCTCAGATTTCCATTAGTACACTGAGACTGACAATTGGCTTTTGATTAAAGGCAGTTGATTAAAGGTTTGCATCAAACACGAGTGTTTCTGTCTCCTTTGACTTTCTAGCACGCTGTTCTTTTGTATTTATTGCCCACTTTGAAAGCCTTTATTTATGTTATCCTTCTTGTGTGTAGCTGAACATGCCACTTGAAAGCCTGCTCCTTAAACCAGCTCTTCAGTAAGCAAAGGAATCTAGTTCAACATCCAGTCTGCACCAAAATGTTTTATAACAGGAAAAAAATAAGGCAGACAAACCAACATTTGGGTGGGGTTGAAACAACTGCCAGAGTATGAAGGTATAATGGGAAACATGGTATAAGTAGTCTTGGTAAGATAGTGGAACATCTAGCACACCATTTAGCCAGATGGCAATCCTTTCCTTACCTCCTTTACTGTTTTTTTTATCTCCTCCCTCTGTCTTAAGGTACCCACGTAATGGAAGGCTCAGGGAAAATGCTGGTCACTGCTGTGGGTGTCAACTCTCAAACTGGAATTATCTTTACCTTACTCGGGGGTGGTGATGATGACGATGATGATGAAGAGGAGAAGAAAAAGGAAAAAGAAGAGAAGAAAAAGCAGAAGAAAAGTTTGTTTCCTCTTTCCTTGTTGACCCTGCTGTTTCAGTTATCATTGATTGATCCTCACTGGAGGTAGACAGATATGCACAGCCATTTTCTTTTTCAGCCACCAATTTTGCATCTCAAAACAAGATTCCATTTCCTGTCAATGAGCCTTTGTCTCTGTGGTGCTGGAATTGTAAGGGCTGTGCCTATGAAAGAAAGTATTTATTGGCTGCAAAGTTGCATGCACATCAAGGGTACAGGCTTGACTAACAAGAGCTGAGGTAAGATGTAAGAGAGGCCCCTGGAGGGAGGGCATTGCAGCAACAAGGTCAGGGTTCAAACCTGAGCTGTAGCCATTGCAGTTATTTTTAGACATACAGGTAACTAATACATCCAGTTACAAAGGCTAGACTGCACCCACTTTATCAATCAGCATAAAGCGTTGTTTTTAGGGTCCAGAATTAACAACATTTACCAGCCAAAAGCGGCTAAAGTTTTGGTTGGTGGAAAAACTAACCATAACCCTGACCCTAACCCAATGTTGATTTAAAGAAGAAAGTCACACGTTGGTGTTATTGTGCGAGGTGTTGTCTGAGCAACACAGGAGTCTTGTCTAAAATATGAAGCTCAAATCACAGTTTGTAATTAATGCATAATGCAGTATTATGGGTGGTAACAAATATTTTTAGGCTGGTAAATTTTCTTATTTTACTTGGCATTGGCAGATGAGCCAAAAAGTTGATTTTGGATGCTGGTTGCTGTACACCAGGGGTGTCAAACTTGTGCCATGGAGGGCCAAGAGGCTGCAGGTTTTCATTCCAACCAAAAACTCCACCAGGCGATTTCACTGATCACCCTACCTCCAAACAGAGAGGCGGGACTAATCAGTAAAATCACCTGGTGGAGTTGTTGGTTGAAATGAAAACCTGCAGCCTCTTGGCCCTCCATGGCACAAGTTTGACACCAGTGCTGTACACAAACACTGAAAAGTTTGTAGTGAAGATGTACGCTCTGCTTTGTCTGTATCACAAAACAGAAGGTCGATGTATTTATGGTTTGGGTCATAGGAGCTATAATCAAGTTTGACTGTTGCTGTGCACTAACCTGCACTAATGTGGTTTTATGTGTGTGACTGCAGTTTAGTTCTGCCTCTATAGACTTTAAATCTGTCAAGCCTACAGAAATACCAAGGAATTGTGCGAAGTCCTGTACAATGATCCCATTTGCATGCATAAACCCACTGCACTGGTTCTGATGTTTATTACATAACAAGAATTTCAAGATCCTGCCTTAATCAAATCAGAAAATTTACATACTTATATACTTACAAATGTTTTACAGTGGCCATTACAGTGCAGCAAATTGCAGATTAACCACCAATAAGTTAGTGACTATGTTTCTCTTTTTTCAATTTTTTTTAATAGACAAGAAGCAGGATGGATCAGTGGAAAACCGCAAAAAAGGTTAGTTCCATACACACACAGAGGGAGACACACACACACACACACACACACACACACACACACACACAAATATGTTAAATTACCTTACTGCTTAGTGTCTACTCAGATGTGTTAGGCTGGAGTGTTAATGATATTTCCCCCCTATTTATCAGCATTGGATGTGATTAAAGCTGCAGTCCGTTTGTATATATAGCAGACGTGGTTAAAAGAAGCAATGTAAACTTGCGTTAATGCATCTCTCCATGTGACTATATATTTTAATACTGCCAGTGTCTATCCCTGTCTATTCATTGTACTGTCTGGTCCTCACTCCTCTCTTGTCCTCCTTCCTTGCCACATTGCACTTCGGGTGGCAGGTGCTACTGAATCCAGTTATGGCGATTAGTGGTGAGGAGATTAAAGCCATGCAACAATTCTGGGGCCAGAACATCTGCTTTTAGGGCTGCGCGATATATCGTTTCAGCATCGACAACGCAATATGCACATGTGCAGGACGCGTGATGTCAAGTAAGGCAAAAGAACTCAAACACATCACGCTGCAACTTTTTTGCTGCTTGATACAAAAGGAAAATTTGCAAGGTTCTCATTTTTCATGATTGCTGTACAAGAAAAGTCAGTTTGATATAACATAATTTTGTCTGGATTAAGAGCTAAGGATGCCAGTGACATAAAGGCACATTCAGGTGTGCAAGGTGGCTTTTGAGTGTGTATGTATTCCTGTTATCAGGGACACCTTGTCTTGGTGCTGGTTAAAAGTTTAAAGTTACTGTCATGGGGCTTGTCCGTACCTTGATGTAAGAAATTCTTAACGCACACACACACACACACACACACACACACACAGAATGTTTAGTATCCAGATCTATGTTTACTTAGATCTTGGTGGCATATAGATACATCTGTTTGTTGCTTGTGTTTGAGAGTTTTACCGTCCTCAGCCTCACCAGGAAGCCTGTTTATCTTCCACCACACAGATTAAAGTTACATTTGAACATTGTCCATTTGTAGTGTCCCTTTGTAAAGTTTATTCAGAAACATGTTGTTTTCCTAAATATCTCTCCATTTGTGCATATCGGTGTAAGAGTCGCGTACATGAAGTCCAGAGGGGTGACAGAGTACTGAACCAAGTGTGATAGACAGAGGAGGCTTTTTTGGTTTGTTAGGTGAAGATAGACTTTTGAAGTACCCAAATAATGAAAATTCTGGTTGTTACTTCTATATCTCTACATGAATAAAGGTATTACATGTATTTGCTGAATTTTTTTCATATCACAATATATATCACAGAAAAAAAGATACTGTAATATTATTTTTTTCCAATATCGTGCAGCCCATTCTGCTTTCCCAGACTTTCCCTCTAACTCCCCCTCAAGTCTCTACTATTTAATTTCTATTCACATCCCAAGCTGGACTATTGAGAGTCAACCATAAAACTCACAATGCTGATACTCAGACTGATGATGAGGCTGTTTAAGGGTAGACATCCAACTAGCAAGCCAGCCATGTATTTGAGTGTCCTGCCGGGACTCTGTGATCAGTGGTGCTTGGGCCTCTGACCGCAACCCTGGCGCTAGTCCCTGGTGCACAGATTCCCTCTGCCTGCCAAGAATGAACAGTAATCCTTTAGACTGAGATTACACAGCCCATGTAAGTGCAGAACAAGCCACTGCCCATGGCTGCAGCAATAACCCAATGTTAATGCCCTTCCTCTCCCTGCAACACACATGCAGAATGCTAGAATCAGGACCATTCTAAACAAAACTTAAACACTAAAAGATGAACTGGAGCTGCCTGCCTCATATAAAATTGTAGCTTAAGACACCCTCATCATGCATGGTGGTAACGCGAGAAACAATGAAGTGAGATTGGAATAAGATTAGGTGTCAGATTTCCTTTAGCAGCAGCAGCATCCATAGCAGGCAGGCAAGCCTTAGAGCTAATGATTTTATCATGGGTAGTGACACCACGGAGATCAGCCCCTGCCGTCCTGCAGGCTGGCTTTCCTCCTTCCTTTGCCATGAGAGGCTTTGCGTCTCCAAGGTTACCTGGTCAGATGAGAGTTTGGGATTGCTTTCAAGTTTGCAAGTGAGGGAGGAGGGTTTATGAGAGAGATTGTGGCAGAGATGGAAGATTTTTTATGGGACTTTAAATGCTGACTGCTTTTTTAGCTGTGGCAAGAGAAGCTGGTTCCTCAGTTCCCAAAGCAGCTAGCCAGTTAACCTGTTCCCTGAATATCCAGGTGGGAATATAGAAATTACATTTCCAAATGTTTCAGCTAATTACAACTTGGAGTGTAGTCACATCACTGCAGATATAATTACGCTGCCATTTCCCTAAGTTCCATGTGAAAAAGGGAAACATTAAAAAAAAAAAGGTGGACTAAAAATATTATGTAGTCTCAAGTGTCCTTCAAAGTCAGTTTTCATTCATAAAGTGAAATTATCTTAAAATATTGTGTCCCATTTTAATATACTTTAAATATTCCTTTAAGTCTCATAATTTGCTCAAGGTATACTGAATTGACTTGTGTGACTTGTTTGCTAAATCAACATATAGAATTAACTTTAGGCTAAAATCCACTTGGACCTGTTCTTTATATACTACTTCATATTAAGTGAAACATAATGATTAATCTGCAAGCAGATTTTGTTTGCCTGAATGTGCAAGGTTATCTCACTCAATTACAGTTTGTTACTTGACCATGGAGAGTTAATTAATTTACTGGTATAACAACAAAGTGAGGATTCAAAGGTTTGCCAGGTTTTGCTGATGTAAATGTTCTAACAGACTTTGTGGTGACTTGACCTGTCAGTGGGTGGCTTGTCCTGTTTCTTGTGCTCTCTTTGGGTCATGCTGGTTTAATCTGGAGTCAAGACCACAAGTCCTAGCTGAAATAATCTCCATCCCAAGACAAAGCTCATCCCATAGTCCTGGGACTGTTTCCAGTATGGCAACCTAAAAAATAATGTGTTTTTGTATGAAAATCAAATTGTATAAATTGTATCAAAGGGTGTACTTCACCTGACACAAGCACATTGTAAATGTCAGTCCAGCAGTGTAACTGTCAAGTCATTGCATTTACCATCTTCTCATGCATTCTTGTTGTAGCTAAAGCCCAAGATGGAGCTGCAATGGAAATGCAGCCTCTAAACAGTGATGAGGGAGGTGATGCAGAGGAGAAGAAGAAAACCAACCTGCCAAAGAAAGAGAAGTCTGTTCTTCAGGGCAAACTGACGAAACTAGCCGTACAAATTGGCAAAGCAGGTATGTAGGAAAGACTGGATTGGATATAAACACAATTAAATGCTGTATTATCTGCTGCCCTCTTTTTATTTTTTCCCATTTGATGCAAATTTCTTCAACATCATATGATTGATTTATTTATTTTGTCCTTTCAGAATTATTTTCACAAGAAATAACTAGATAGTAATAGTCACAGGCTGTTTCTCAGTGTGAACAATTATATTTTCACAACTCTCTTTTCCTCATTCCTCCCTCTTTTCCTCACTCTGTCTAGGTTTGGTAATGTCAGCCATCACTGTTATCATCCTGGTGGTCCTGTTTGTGGTGGACACCTTCTGGATCCAGAACTTGCCCTGGGTTAAGGACTGCACACCCATTTACATCCAGTTCTTTGTAAAATTCTTCATTATTGGCGTCACTGTCCTGGTGGTGGCTGTGCCTGAAGGCCTTCCGCTTGCAGTAACAATCTCCCTGGCGTACTCTGTCAAGGTACAGTCTCCTAATCGAGTGACCTGTGCCAGTGCCAACCGGCTTACACTTAGCCTATTAAAGCTAGCAGGCCAGGCTGTTAAGACACTAGAAGCAGACTTGGCTAACTGATACCCTAAAGCCAAGCCATGATCCCCTCTGCTGGAGCTGTTGGCCAACAGAGGGCTTTATCCAATCAAGGAGCTAATAATTTCAGTCTTGGAGTCTTTGAGCAGGAGTTTCTTTGGTTTCATTAAAGTTTTGTGGGAGTTGGTATTGTCTTCAGTTCAGATCAGTTCAAATTTCATGCTGCTCATACTGAATGTAGTTGCCTGTCATAATAGGTTTGACTGCTTTTCTTCCTTCAGAAAATGATGAAGGACAACAACTTAGTTCGTCACCTGGATGCCTGTGAGACAATGGGCAATGCCACTGCCATCTGTTCAGACAAGACTGGTACACTTACCATGAACCGCATGACTGTGGTACAGGCCTACATTGCTGAAAAACACTACAGGAAGGTCCCTGAGCCTGAGAACATACCCCCAACCATCATGGACATACTAGTCCTGGGTATTGGGGTGAACTGCGCCTATACCACCAAAATTATGGTAAGCAAGCATTAAACTCTCAATGTGGCTGTGAAATACCATGGAGCTATGCATTACATGAATATTACCTTGCATTACATGAATATTACCTTCTATTATAAAGAAAGAAGTTGACAACCTAATTAATTAAAAGAAGAGAGAAAATCCATGTCACCATACCATCCTACCCACTACAGAGATTTACTCTGCCACACATAAATCCTGATGTAAGCATTTTCAGCAAATCTGTGTCAAGCTCATCAATCAGTTTGTCTAATGTTGTAATCAAACAATGTAATTGATCAAAATGAAATGTGTGCACTGATTTCCTGAATTGCAGGTGCTTAACTGTATCTTCCATTCTCTGCCCCCCACCCGCCCACCCCACAATCTCTCACTTCCTCCCTCAGTCTCCAGAGAAAGAGGGCGGCTTGCCTCGTCAGGTGGGTAACAAGACCGAATGTGCCTTGCTTGGCTTTGCTACTGACCTGAAGCGGGACTACCAGGCTATCCGCAATGAGATTCCTGAAGAGAAGCTCTACAAGGTTTATACCTTCAATTCTGTCCGCAAGTCGATGAGCACCGTGCTGAAGAATGCTGATGGCAGCTACCGCATGTTCAGTAAAGGGGCCTCAGAGATCCTACTCAAGAAGTAAGAAGACTTAAGATCTGCTCTGGTGTTCATTTAGCTTAATGTTGAAGCAAGAAACAGTGCCATACAGTTGAGTTGTGTGTGAGTGTGTGTATTCATTGAGTTTCTATTGAAAAGACCCAATGCACTGATGTGTGCCACTTGATCAGTTTTGTGGTTACGGGGATGCCTAAAAAGTGAATAATTCTAGGCAAAAACCCAGGCAAAAATATGGCTGAGGTTCTGTACTTGTTTTGGCTGTCCAGGCTATGCAGGAGATGATGTGTGTAATGGCTTAATTAGCTAAGAAGTTCAAGTGCATCCCACCCCAAGTCCCTTACTTTGCGTCTTAAAAACAGGTGCTGAGAGAAAAAGCTCGTAATAACCCCGTAAGCCTCTTAACCAAGTAGGCTTCTTTTTAGCCCACGGAGGTCCTAGGCAGACTTTCTTACTGCTGTAGCTCACAAGTCAAATGCTTTGTCTTCTCTACTTTTCCCTTTTTGTGATCTGTATTGTTTTTCACCATGCACCATTATCTTTCTGCCTGTCTCTTCATCCACATCACGCCATCATTCTTATCTCTAACCTAGCATATTTTTGTTTCCCACTCATACCTACCTTTTTTACTGATTCCTATAAGCCTAATTAAATATTTCCCATCATCGTCCTAGGTGCTATAAAATCCTGACTGCCAATGGCGAAACTAAGGTGTTTCGACCACGGGACAGAGATGACATGGTAAAGAAGGTGATTGAATCCATGGCTTCAGAGGGCCTAAGGACCATCTGCTTAGCATACAGGGATTTCCCTGCCTCAGAAGGCGAGCCTGATTGGGATAACGAGAATGATATCCTCACTGGCCTGACCTGCATCTGTGTGGTGGGCATTGAAGACCCGGTGAGAACAGAGGTGAGTAGCTACACAGTTTCATGTGAGGAATGCGCATGAAGTGTTATAATATTTTTGTATTACTTGAGGCTGGGAGAGAGAAGTTGAAAACATAATCAAAAGTGAGCTGTACATCTTAGATGATAACTGGGGCAATGAGTCATCAGAGAATAAAACTAGTTTTGGTTAAGATCTGTTTGGGGTACTGTTGGTCAATTTATTGAATTGAATCAGGTTCATAGGTTAGGTAAACATCTTTTCTGGAATCATTACCATTGACATTGAAATGTTGCACACAGACTACTTTGGGTGGAGGTAGTCTATTTTTTAGCACTGCATTAACACTGGAGACTACATTCTCAACCTACCTGTTTCCCTTATCCTCCAGGTCCCAGAGGCTATCAGGAAGTGCCAGCGTGCTGGCATCACTGTGCGAATGGTCACTGGGGACAACATCAACACAGCACGAGCCATTGCCACCAAGTGTGGCATTCTTCAGCCTGGAGATGACTTCCTTTGCCTAGAGGGCAAAGAGTTCAACCGGAGAATACGCAACGAAAAAGGAGAGGTGGGCCTTGGTACAATAGGATACCTCAGATTGCTGACCATCATGTGATATCAGTAAACGTACCTGTGGGATTCTATTAGAGTGTTGTCTCCTGTTTGTAGATCGAACAAGAACGCATAGACAAGATATGGCCCAAACTAAGAGTACTGGCTCGTTCTTCCCCCACAGACAAGCACACATTAGTCAAAGGTATCTGATTATGTTTGTTTGATATGTATATGATATGGAAATCTTATGGATGGTACTAATTTATCATTTGTTTTAGGCTTCAGATATCTAATGCATCTTACATATTCATGTTTTACTTCCCCAGGTATTATTGACAGCACAGTGGTAGAACAGAGACAAGTTGTAGCTGTGACGGGAGATGGCACAAATGATGGTCCTGCCTTGAAGAAAGCTGATGTTGGCTTTGCCATGGTGAGTTCTCTGTTTATTTCCATGTAAGACACCAATTGTGAAAATAAGATACTTAGCTAGAACATAGCCAAACAAGACTGAGAGTCAAAGAAGTGAGCTGTAGCACCATTGATATTGGGCCCTCGTGGGAGAGAAACACTGGCTAGAATACCATTGTGAAAAATTCTCCCAAACAAATGTGAAATCTAGTTGCCAGTCCCAGATCACATGACCTAAATAGTAAACAGACCAGACATTGCCATAAGCAGAGCCCCATGCTACCCTTAGTGGGGCAAAAAATTAATTGCTCTCTTTGTTCTGTCAAGGGCATTGCTGGCACAGATGTGGCTAAGGAGGCATCTGACATCATTCTGACCGATGACAACTTCTCCAGTATCGTGAAGGCCGTCATGTGGGGACGCAATGTGTATGACAGCATCTCTAAGTTCCTCCAGTTTCAGCTAACTGTCAATGTGGTGGCTGTCATTGTAGCATTTACAGGAGCCTGCATCACACAGGTAGGCACCCACATGCTTTGCTTCACTCTCCTCTGCGAAAAGGCACTTTTGTGTGGCTACTCAAAGCCAAATACCTGCTGTGTTATAAAACTCACTTGAGATGATCCAAATCAGAAAAAGCTCTGGATCTTGATTGCTTGACAGTTATTAACAAGTATGTTAAAAACAGAATAACTGTTTATGGGGAGGGCAAGGGACTTCTGGTCAGTCTGAACGCCAATCAATTTGTACATCCCATTGCTCTGTGGGTCCAAAAGTCCAGTATTAGCTCATTTTCTGCTAGTTTAGAGTGAGTGTTAGAGCAATGGAAAGTAGTAGAGTGTTATCTGTCCTATGCCAGCCATAGGGCATAGCCAACAGTAGCCATCAGATCATGGATTGAGATGCTGTTGCAGTTTATTGTTGGAGTCAGTTTTCTGTTTCTTTTATAACCCAGTAAAGTGGTAAATGCAATTGTTATCCAGCTACTTAAAATCGTTTCACTAATTCTTGAAATGTTTTCTCTAATTGCTGTACGGCATTATGTAAAATGTGCCTTAGCTGTTATCATGAGTAATTCTGAGACAAAAATAACTCATAGGGCCCTATCTTGCGCCAGAGTCCCTAAACCCGTTATTTGGGGATTTAGCATTGCACAAGAGGCGTTCCCCCGCAAAAGTTGCTATCTTGCGCACCTGCCGTTATCCGTAAAACACCTGCGCTACCCACTATATTATGCATAGGCGTGTTTTGGGCGTTACGCCAGTTAAACCAATCACTGTGCCAGGTGCCATTGCCTTTAAGGGCAGGTTGCGCTATCCTAAATCCTAAAACCGAAACCTGTGATGGAGAGAGGGAGGTAGATTTTCTCAGGGGTTCAACTGAGGCTAAAGCAAGGTAGCTTTTTATATATATATATGATATATTATATTATAGGCGAGTTAATTCGGGAGGTGGAGCCACATGTGTCCAAGTGGACGTGTCACAAGGTTGAACTGATGGAGTAAAATCCCCGGGCCACACCACACAGACACAAGAGGCAGAGGTGGAACTATGTGTAAACTAATTTATTGACAAGATAGATTGGGCAAATAAAATATTAAGAATAAAAATATACCACAGCTGCTGGCTTATGATAAAACAATAAAACACACTGGCGTAAGTGTCCAATTAAAACAGTCTTTCCTCTAAACAGTCTATATGAGTAATATACTCAGTCCATTCCGACGGCGTCCTGGTATCAGTCCGACCGCGTGCGTGGTGTGGCTCCGTCGGGGCGCGCATTGAAGCTGCCTGGGCGCGCTCTCGTAAAAGCCCAAATGGGATAGCGGGTGGTCCTGAGCACCCGCTATCCGCTTTCCCTAAAGTGTGTGCTCAAGATAGCAATTTTAGGGATAGTGCATAAAACACGCCTACAGACACACCTCCAGGCGCAAATAACGGAGTCGGCATAATGTATATTGGGTAGCTTGAGTGCAAGATACCGTGTAGGGATAGCGGAAGCTCCTAAATGCGCAATTCATGGGTAGCGGGTAGTGGCAACGGGTAGCGGGTGGCACAAGATAGGGCCCAAAGTGTGTACAATAGGATTCAGTAAAGGAACTGATCTGAAATCAGACTGGTAACAGGAATAGAAAATGGTACCAGAATTAGTAAAATCCTAACAATACCCATCAGATAAATCTAATAAAAATGATCTCAGTTAGGGTTGGATTCCCAGACAGGATTGTAGGTTTTGTTTAGACTGTGGCTTAGATGGTTTGTTGACTGAAGATTCCATCAGTGTTTGTCAGTGCCAGTTATTTAATGTGACAAACGTGACCAGTGAGTACGAGTAGACTACTTTTGTCATTGTCATTTTATCCAGTAGTAATCAGCTGCCTCTGTCTGACGATTTTGCTTTATGTGACAGCTACTAAATTGGCGCTCATCTAGCCAAAATGTAGTCATGGAAAATCATGGATTCACAGACAAGAAACAAACTGTTTAGGCTACTGCTCCCCTCTGTGTATTAACTATTGCTATAATTATGGCATGTTGGGCGAGTGCAAAACTTAAGCTTACAAGCCAGCATCTCATCTCCTCATCTGGTTTATCTTATGCACCAGGAGACTGGTGGAAATTTAGTCAAATAACTAGACTAACTCCTGTAATTTTAAATACTTTGTGTTGAAAAAGCAGACATAATTGGAATGAGGTATCATCTCAGTACAGTTAGATACTTAGTTTTTCAGCCATGTCAGGAGTTGCTTTTAGAAACTGCAGGAACAATGAAGCAGTGAGTCAGCAGCTGGATTTGTTAACACTGGAGAGAACCATCACTGTAACCCAGTGTGGGCGGGTTTAAGTCAGGAGTTTTGGAGCCAATACTAATTGCTCAAGCCAAAAGTAGTACCTACTGATACCAATCTGTCGAGCAATGTAGATTTACAAATCTTTTGAATCCTCTGCAAAAAGTTGCAGAATACAAGTGTGGTATGAAAACTATTTTGCTTTACAGAGGCAAGTCCCAAGCAAAGAGAATCAGCCTGTTTAATACTGATAACAAGAAGGTATACAAAATTGAACTGTTGCAATTACATTATATAAACGCAACAGTTTATTTAAAAAAAAAAAAAAAAAAGGCTGAAGTTGGAGATTTTTACTACATGGCGTGTGGCTGGTGAAAATACCACTTTGTTTCAGCACCGCCCAGCATAATGTTATTAGGTTATTTGCATTATGAGAAAAAACTGAAACCTTGGCTATTACAATAGTCTGTGCAATGCTACATTATTATTGTCACAGTTTTGCCTTAAGCCAGAGAAAGAGGCTTTGAATAAATTGCACTAAAGAATTTTGTTTTGATTTTGTTCAAAATTTTTCCTTTTCTTAGCCACACTAAATGTTTCATCTGTCACGCATGCAGTATATACATTGTTCCCTTTTGCTCCTAAGCAACAATAAGCAGTAGCAATGTAATGACTCACTCAATTCATGAATCAGTTTCATTCATGGTTCAATTTTCTCACAATATTTTTAATGAAAATTG
This sequence comes from Myripristis murdjan, assembly GCF_902150065.1. Classification (NCBI taxonomy): domain Eukaryota; kingdom Metazoa; phylum Chordata; class Actinopteri; order Holocentriformes; family Holocentridae; genus Myripristis; species Myripristis murdjan. Next base: position 10,932,002 of record NC_044002.1, read on the forward strand.
AATATAGATTTTTTATTATTATTATTTCTGTGGCATAATCAGTGCAACAATATGTTTTCTTTTCTGCCCAACATTTTAAACAAATGTATCTGTAAACTGCTGTAGAGAATTTGACTCTTAAAAGGAGGTGTAAAATTGTAAACAAAATCTGTTGTAGCAGTTTTAGCATCAAAATAAAGCGATATCTTAAATCATTTCAACAATGCAAAATTGTGAGCACGGGGCAGCCTCAATCTCCAGGTGCTCCAGGCTTAATCTTTTTGTCGTCTTACTTTATTTTTTTCCATTGCTTGGTAGTGCTCTGGATGCCCTGCTGTCCCAAATGCAATGATTTTTTTTTTTTTAATACTTGTTCTATAATATTCTTATCATAGATCCGTGTTTCCAACAGCCAAGTTGAGATCCTGCTGAATACTGTAAAACCTAAGTTAAAAGTCAGGTTAATTATATGATAACAGTAAGACATCAGGCTTTCTAACTTGGCTATTTCAACCTCTGCTTTTTGAGAGATTATATCAGCCTCATACACTTTATACAGTGTTTTTCTCCTTCAAGCAGCAGGCAGCTCTTCCCCATTCTGCCTGCAGGAGAAAAGCCACCTCCTCTGGCTGCTGCTGTGTTGGTATATCTGCTGTGCGGAAACCATTTTCCCAGTTGAGATACCACTATGTGGTTTGTTAAACTGCACACAAGGCATTATTCTCCCAAACGCGCAAACTGCATGTTGTATTAATGGGTGCAAGACACGACGAGTATAATCAGGGCATCTGACGATGCACATCATCAATTTTTGCATCACAAAGTATCATGACACAGTATATTGCTACTATCCTAATGCTACGTGTCTGCATTGTTTCCATTAATAACAAGTAATTAGTTTACTTTGTGGTTGCTTTAACCACCTGCTAACAGCCTCAGACAACATGTCCAAATGCACACATTTTCTCACCACTCAGAAGGCCACAGAGCATAAGCTCGAAGTTAGTTATGGAGCAAGAAATAAAGAAATCTGTTCTTTTTCCACATACAGAGGAATTTTATCCATGTCACATGGAATATTCCTTTATAGATAATGTAGATTTTCCATGATAAAGGATTTGTGCCATGTGTTAACTATTTTACACTGTGATGGTGTAACTTTTTCTTTCTGTCATTCTGACCACCTCCACTCATCCTAATCCCTTGTCTACATCTTTCTCTACCCTCAGGACTCCCCGCTAAAAGCAGTCCAGATGTTATGGGTCAACCTTATTATGGACACTTTTGCTTCCTTAGCCCTGGCCACAGAACCCCCTACAGAGTCCCTTCTGCTGAGGAAGCCCTACGGCCGCAACAAGCCTCTAATCTCTCGAACCATGATGAAAAACATATTGGGCCAGGGGGTCTACCAGCTAGTAATCATCTTCACACTGCTCTTTGCTGGTAAAATTCTGCACTACATCTGCAGCTGTAGGTCTCTCTGTGCAGGGGGGTGGAAGGGTTGTACATACACACACAGGTACAGGTGCTAGCTACAAACACAATGAAAAGTGAGAATTAAGAGCATTATTGTAATCTACTGTCAAAGTTTGACCACAGATTCTGTAATGATTACTACTACAGATTATTGATAATAATGCACACTAGACATTATTCTCACTCTGGAGAAAAAAAAAAATATCAAGAAGTATGACTGTAGTTAAGGCAGTTGAACTGCACTGCATATGCCAGTATTCCTACTACTCCACCAATTCATGTGCATCTCTTTTATTGCTGGACCGTAGAACTGTGCTAGAATCTGTATTATCTATCAGTCAGTGCTACACTAGTGACAAGCATGCCATAATAACATTTGTGAATGTAGAGTCAGATTGTATTTAGTTGTGTCATTCAAATTTAATTATGAAGTAATTTGGATTGTCTGCACTACATCTTGCCTGCCTAAACTGGAAGACCCTAAAAGAGGGTACTGTCTATATATATTTGTTTACATTGAGTTATATGTAACAGAAACCAAAGTAACTGATAGTCATCCATCAACTTAAAATACAGATAATAGAAATACAGATCATTTAAAAGTATTTAAATTGTGATTTTCTTTTAGAAGTGACAAAACTACTTCCTAAAACATGAACTCTTAACTATGTCTCTGTGACTCTGCAGGGGAGAAAATGTTCGATATTGACAGCGGCAGGAACGCACCCCTTCATGCACCACCCTCTGAACACTACACCATTGTCTTCAACACTTTTGTCATGATGCAGCTCTTCAATGAGATCAACGCCCGCAAGATCCATGGCGAAAGGAATGTCTTGAGGGCGTTTTTAACAACCCCATCTTCTGTACTATTGTGTTTGGTACCTTTATTATTCAGGTAAAGTGGACTGAAGAATGTTTTATCTTTATACCCTGATATCACTTCTTAAGTTTCTTCCTTAAAGCAAAGAAAGTTCACTTTGCCCTGTGAATCTGACACAGACCATTCACACCATCACGCTGTGCCCATGATGCATTAATGGTCTCTCCTCAGTGGAAACTCAAGTCCAAATCAAATAGTTTCTTAAAATCCTACATTGCTGGAATTTTGCAGTGCACACCTCCCAACTTTTATACATTTTGTATACAGACTCTGCAGTTTGACAAGGAAATACAGTTGCACAAGTAACCACCTAAAATAGATCAAAAAGCTATCCTCCTTTAAAATTCATCAAAATGAAAATCCAGTTGAGAAATGAACCTAGGATGCTTGACTGTTGGCGTCAGACATTATTTTGCAAATGGTTAGTCTTCCCTCCTATCACATCAATATAATAGGCTGTTATTTCAGCAGCCATTAAAGTTTTCCATTACCATGACGGATTTTTGTTGTATTGGAAATAATGAAGGGATGGGGAGAGGTTGTCCCACACAGTAATATGATTGATTATGATAAGGACACATCACATCAGCTTTACAAAACAGCATATTTCTGATCCTATATATTAGAATCAGTCCTGAGGGGAGTGTCATGTAAAGACTTTACAGGTCGGCTGCCTAACTGCTCTATTCCTATGCTTAATGCCCTAGGATAAGTTAGCAGAATTAGTTTTAGTTTAGACACTGTCTCTTTTCAAACTATTCGTGGTCATGGTAAAGCATGTCAAAGCAACAATAACAGTGTTAACTCACTGTGTCGAGGAAGGAGCTGTTCATGTAAACAGGGAGGTAAGTCAAAACCTCAATTCTGAAAATGAGTCCTTATGTTAGTTTCCTGTGTAGCTTTTGCTGACATTTAGTGTAACTCAGTTTACCCTCTGAAGACTCCAGCATGAGCATTGTGTGCTTGTATAAAATTGTTGCTAGTTTTAAAACGCATACAGTACCTCATTCCATAATTGAAACAAAATAGGATAACACAGGAACGATCTGAGTACTTTGCAAGCCATTCTACATTATTCACAGAAATACAGGTGCAGAACAGACCAATGCTCCAGTAATGCACTCTTTAGGACCCTGAGGGAAAAAAACAAACTTAGCTATTTAGCACCATAACAGTGAAATTTCTCACAGAACAGTACAAGACTCATTCATCCCATTTAGCATGTTATTTCAAAATTCCCCTAAGTGTTCAGGACCCACTATATTGATTTTTTTTTTTTTTTTTTTTTTGGCATTTCTACTCTAGTTGATAGTGACCGTAGAGAGACAGGAAAGGCAGGGGAGAGAGATGATATGCAGCAAAATGCTTGGTCTGGAATCAAACTCGGGCCACTGTGTTAAGGACTTAGCCTTGATTCGTGGTAGGCGCTCTGCCAAGTGAGCCGCCCTAGGACCCATTATATGGCTAATGTGACACGTTGTAATTAATGACACATTGTAATTAACTTGTTTTTACTGTATATGTTCCTGTAAATAGGACACACCTTAAATTAAGGCCTTGATCTGCCTTTTTCAGCTGTGCCAGTGTCCCAGGGGTAGTTTCCAGTTTCAGTATAATTTATGTCAGTCAATGTACTGTACATACAGCTGAGTGTATGGGGAATGCCCTGTCATGAATATGTAGTCGATAACAGGGATGTATTCAAAATGTTCTGGAGGTGTTAATAAGTTTTTGTGATGTACATGTGCACAAACACTAAGGTTAAATAAAAATTGCTGCGTATTTAGCGCCTCAAAGGGATATACCTATTTTTGTTCTCAAGGGTTGTCAGATCTGCAATACTCAACACCACCACAGCATACAGAATTACATTTCATCAGACAGATTGTGAATATGCTTGTTGTAGAATGCATGAAAGAAAATATGCTTTTTGTAGAATACATGAATAAGGATCCTTTGTCCATAGGACACCAGTCTTCAAACCATAAATCTTCAGTATTTACTCTGAAGTTAACTCTCCTTTTGTCTTCCTTCCTATATAGATTGTCATTGTGCAGTTTGGAGGGAAACCATTTAGCTGTGTGGCTCTGACCATTGACCAGTGGCTGTGGTGCACATTCCTGGGCTTTGGCTCTCTGCTGTGGGGACAGGTATGATGTGACAACACAGAAGAGCTTCACTTGCAACTGGTAGTTAACTAAATATAGTGTGGCACTGCCCCCTTGTGTTGAAATTGGCTTGGTGGGTTAGTAACCATGGCAAGTCAACACAGTGTGATTTAAAAATGCCACTGTGTACAGATGCCTGAAATATTTAGGGGCTTCACACACATTTTATTACTCGTTCACTAAAGGAATTTGACAAATGCATAGCTTTTGTTTAGATCATATTTTTTATGTCAAATTAGCTGTATATTTCCCAGAGTATTGCTTAATGATTTAAAATCGTTGACTTGAACGTTCATCTACAGGTTTTAATCAGTGGTCAGCAATTCAGCCCATCCTTAATTAATTCATTTCACTTTGTTCACATTCTTTTATTTCACATAATCTAGTTTTGAGTTAAGGGTCCTGATTGGTTCATTCTGCCAAAGTTAAATGATACTTCTAAGAAGATGACATTGACATAAATAAGTGTTGCTAATTTATGTGTTTTTGTCTTCCAGGTAATCTCCAGCATCCCTACTAGCCGTTTGAAATTCCTAAAGCCAGCAGGCCATGGCACCCAGACAGAGGAGATCCCAGATGAGGAGCTGGAGGACATGGAGGATATGGATGAAATTGACCACGCTGAACGTGAGCTTCGCCGCGGCCAGATCCTCTGGTTCCGAGGTCTCAATCGCATCCAGACTCAGGTAATGTTATGTAGAACTCCCCATGTACCACTGAGCATCGCAGCCTCCACCAGCAAGGGAATCAAAAGCCATAAACCCTTTAACACTTTATTGCTCCTCCAGCTTAAAAACCTGTTTTGTTCTCTCTCTCTTTCTCGGCATTCTTAAAGAATGGCATGTGCCCTAAAAAAGCCTTTTCTCTAATTTTTCTGTTTTGCTTTTGAGCTAAAGCGGGTTTCTATGCCTATTTCTGACTTGGTCTTAATCTATCTGCTAGAAACGAGAAGTTTGAAGGTGCTGATGAGAAGCAAGCAAATTTGATGAAAAGCACAATAGAACAGCTTGAATGTTCACACAATTTTGGCATGGCTAGTTGGAAGTATGGAGGGATCCTACAGAGGAAAGAGTGAAAGCAAGGTCCGATTTGGGAGTCAGAGCTCCTCCCGATCAGTGCCTTTAAACCCAACCGCCCTCTTCTCTCTCTTTTAACTACTATACCTAAATCCGATCTCCAAATGACATTTTCTATGATTATTGGTGCCTTTTCTTTTTTTCTGTCTTTTCTCTCTCCTCTGGCTGTGTTGTTTATTTCCTCTGGGCTTTTCTTCTGTCACGCTGTCTGATTCTTTGCAGATGGATGTAGTGAGTGCGTTCCAGAGTGGAACTTCCTTTCAGGGGGCTCTAAGGCGGCAGGCCTCCAACTCCAGCCAACAACAGCACGATGTAACCAATGTTTCTAGCCCTACACATGTAGCCTTTACTACTACTACCACTACTGCCACTGCCGCCAACACCGCTTCTGCCACTGTGGGGTGTGAGTGTGTGTTCTCCTCTAGTGCATGAGACTTTTATTTATTCTGTTCTTCTAACATCTTCCTCTCCACTCTCTTCTCGCCTAACGTTGACACTTTTACTCTCTCATGCTTCTCCTAATGTCCCCCTGTGTTCTTCAAAAAAGACACCAAAAATATCACATCTTCCATATTGCTTTGATAACACTGCTGTATATATATGTATCCTGTAACCAGGTCGCTAAAGTGTCAAGATGTTTTTATCTGTGTCATCTTGTTTTCTGTTCTGCTTCTGCTTTGGTCTGAGAAATGGAAAGGTTGTACTATTACCCGGGGGGGATGATGTACATTACTATTTTACAAAATTAGATTTTGGATTGACAGTCACCAGGTTTGTCTGCAGCTGCCTCAGTCTGCGCTGTGCCCCTATAGCGCTCATGGGTCTGTGTCACAGCTCTCGAGCCCCTAGCTGTGTAAATGTTTTGAGTATATGCCCATGATCACGGTCCAAAACAATAGAATGATAAACGATGACATGGTCCTCAGTGACAGCAACTAAGTGAATGTCAGTGGTTCTTATGTACGTGGTTAGTGGTGCAATAATGACCTTTTCCTCTCCAGCTGTGGCTGTGGCTTGTTCTGTCTCTTGGGGGTTTGTCAGTGATCTGCTTTAGCAGCAGTTTAAGGAGGTGGAGGGTTCACGGCATGAAATCAAGCCATATTCTATCCTGTGATAGCACTCTTACCTGACAGTCAGCTGCGGGTGTTTGGTTATAAGGGTGTCCATAGTTTTTGGAAGGTCCGATTTCCTTCATTGAATATCTGTCCTCCATTCAGTGTGGAATGTCACCATGGAAATACCCCTATCAAATGAAACACGTCCACCCTTGACGAACGCCTTACACTTTGCCCTTGCAAGGACTGTGTGTGTGTGTGTGTGTGTGAGAGAGAGAGAGAGAGAGAGAGAGAGAGAGAGAGAGAGAGAGAGAGAGAGAGAGAGAGAGAGAGAGAGAGAGAGAGAGAGAGAGAGAGAGAGAGAGAGAGAGAGAGAGAGAGAGAGAGAGAGAGAGAGAGAGAGAGAGAGAGAGGAGAGAGAGAGAGAGAGAGAGAGAGAGAGAGAGAGAGAGAGAGAGAGAGAGAGAGAGAGAGAGAGAGAGAGAGAGAGACAACAAACCTAGCTTCTCTTTCAGAGCTTCCCAGGAAGGGTATCTGGCCGGTGGTGGATTTAAAATGTGTAACAGATGTGTTGACAGAGTTTAATGGAATAACTGACTCACTTGTAAGTGTCAGTATTGTAGACCTTTGTCAGAATGATACTGAATGGCATCACACAAGCCAGCAGCAGGTGCAAGTTCATTTTAATTTGGCAAATTATCCAACTTAGAAGTGAAAAATTGTGATGTGCTGTGGTTTTATGACAATCTTTTTCTTATAGGTGGGACTTCTCCAAATGGAAAGGGAAACTGAAGTTCATGGGGCAACAGATGTCTTCCTACTAAACTCTAAATTGTTTCCTTTCAGGTGGTGTTGAAAAGACAACTAAATCTAGACTGGAAAGTGTCAAATGTTATAATTTTACAGGATTTTCTGTCTGAATACTTGTTGCTAGAATGTCTTCACATACAGCTGCCAAAATGAGCAGAAGAGAGATGAATACCACTGACTTGCCACATATTCCTCCTTAGATTCTGTGAAATGTGTCATGGGCTATACTCAAAGGTTTACTACCATTGAACACAAGGTAGCACCGCGCTCTGCATGGGTTCAAAGTCTGTAGTCTTGTTTGTGAGTTTTATCTACTTGTGCTGTTTTTGACATGTATACCAGCTTGTAGACATGCTTGGCTGCCGCAGTTTTTTGTTTTTCTCCACAAACATAATCTATGACTGACCACTCCACTTCTCTCTGTTTCTGTCTCTGTCTCTGTCTCTCTCTCTCTTTCTTTCTTTCTGTCTCTCTGTCTTTCTGTCTTTCTCTCTCTGTCTCTCTTTCATCCTTCTTTCCTAAGCATGTCCAACAACAGTAACCTCTCTATGTCCAGCCTCTGTCCTCTGCTCTTTGGATCTGTTCTCGTCTAAAGAACATCATTCTTACTGTCTCTTGGTTCCCTTTTGCATTTTGATTAATTGGACACAGGCCTCTACCAAGTGTTTTGTGGAATACTACTACTGTACATATGTGAAAACATATACTGCATTGGATTTGTCAGTGGTTTGTACCCTCCCCAAGATCTTGGTTGAGTCTTGAATTTAGCTCTATGGTAAGACAATCCAGTGTACCTGCATTGTTTTCAACACCAGTTCGTCTACCAGCACTGAGTGCTTGGTCTCTGTGTAAGGAAGAATTGGATTAACAGCAAGCATCAGAGTTGACTTGCATTACAAACTAGGATCGTACTACTAGACAATCACTGCATACTTGCACGCGACTGAGAGTTTTCCCACCTCACATTTTTTGTTTGTTTTTTTGTTTTGTTTTGTTTATCTGATGCCCCTAAAACTCACCTTTCATTGACCCAATAAAACCTGTGCCCTCAATTTCTGTCTGTGGTGTTACTCGATATTGAAGATGCAAAATGTGCATTTGTCATTGTTGAATGTGACTAACTATGTGCCTGTCCCCCTTCCCTGTCCCCTCTGCCTTCCCTCCAGATCCGGGTGGTGAAAGCATTCCGCAGCTCCATCTCCCTCTATGAGGGGCTGGAGAAGCCCGAGTCGCGAACATCCATCCACAACTTCATGACCCACCCAGAGTTTCGGATAGAGGACTCTGAGCCCCACATCCCCCTTATCGACGACACTGATGCTGAGGATGACGCTCCCACGAAGCGCAACTCCGCCAGCCCCCGCAATGCCACACCCACCCCGCCCTCGCCTGCCACAGCTGCACCCACCACACCTGTTTCTCCCTCCCCCAACCAGAACAATAACGCCGTGGAGAGCGGCAACCATCTCCTCCCGGAGGGCACTAAGTCAGGAACCCCCTCAGCCCCAGGGAGCCCCCTACACAGCCTGGAGACTTCCCTCTGATTTGACCCTGCTCCACACATACCACCACTTTTCTACCCACCCAGGAGCTCAACTCAGACAAATGAACGAACATGCTTCAGAGCAGAGGAGAGACGGAGGGCAAGGAGAAGAGTGGAGTCTTCTGTGAGCTTAGCTTGGGCTGGACTAAAAGAACAGCAAACATTCAGAAGAATGTAGGGTTTGGTGTGGATGCATAGGTCATTTTATTTTTATTTTTTTTTCCATTTTGTTCCCGCTGCAACACAAGGACTTCGTCTCCACCCCTTCCTCTTTTTTGTTTTGCTCGGTGAACAAGGGGTGAATATAAACTCAGATTGAAAGTGACCTGTTTTTATTATTCTATTACTATTATTATTATTATTATTATTATTATTATTATTTTAATTGAGAAGGAGGAGGTCCTCCTCCTGGCTTGAAGATCGTCTGTAAGAATTTGAAAGAACCTTTAGCTTCTCTTTTATCTGAATGGTGTTGTATATTTATCTCTTTGGCCCTTGCTTATTCAAAAACTTATTTCTGCTCCATCAGCTGTTAATATTTTGAGTTATTTATGTTTTTGGAAAAAGCAGGTCTGTTTACAAAGTTTGTAGATACTTATTTCTGTTTGTAGGCAAAAGAGCTTCCTGACGTATGAGGCAGAAAACTGAGGATAGAGTACAAATTGAATGAGAGGATTATTTCAGATACTGCTGTATTTTCAGGAAAAAGGGGTGTTTCTATTGAAACTTAACTATTTTTGCCTGCAGGTTTTATTTGTTATATATTTGTAGATAAATATAGAACCTTCTAGCCAAACCGATAAACACTAAGGCTTGTATAGCAAAGAGGTCCATCGGGTGAGGTGTTTTGCTATGAGAGGGGACATGGAAGACAAACAGGACCTCTGTCCATTCACATTTCTATAAATATTTACTTCTTACATTTGTTTAACAGTTTTTCATGTTCACAAAACTCTCAGGAGTTCTGGGTTCTCTTTTAATTCATTCATTCATTGTGTTCATGGGTTTCCACATGTTGAAAGGGTCACTCATTAAAGGGAGTTTAAAATACATCCAGTCATGATGTTTTATTTCTATCTTTGTTTTTCTCAGCAAAACTTCAGTCCCTGCCAATGTACAATACTGACATTTGTTTACTCAGGCATAGAAAAGTATTTAATTGAAAAGGAATCTGTTAAGAAAAAACCTTTTAACTTCAAACTTTGTGTCTTTAGGTAGTAAATCATTGTCTTGGTCAAAAGCAAGTGGGTTATTTTCATATTTCATTCAATCTTTAAGATTTCTCTTTAGGAAAACTTAATTTTACCCTCAGAGTTCTGGTTTGTTAACATTTCAAAAATCAAAAACAGGAAAAAAAAAAAAAAGTTTGTATTTTTATCCATCCTTGTCCATAAGACTCCTTTCACCATCTTGAAATGTTGCTGCATTTGATTTGTTTGTAGAATATTTTTGACACCTGATGTACTGGAAACACTAAAGGATTGGACACGTGCATTTTTCAAGAATAAAGACTAGGCATACACTGGTATCTGCACAGGGTACTTTATTTCATAGTGTTCCTTGGGGAAAAATTTTGATACAAATCATAAAAATTGTACCTTTGTATTTTTATGACAATATAGATGATACCTTTCAGATAATCCTGCTAAACCAGTTTTGGAGGATTTGACACAAATTGCATTATACGGGGAGGGGTTTGGGCACTGTAAAAAGGGTTGTGATCGGTTCTGATAGGAATATTCTTCTCAGGGTGCAAATTGTGTGAAAGGGGAGAAGACACTTCTATAGGTTTGTGGCTGAAATATTGCCACATTTTATTAAATGGTTGGGAAGTTCCTTGTCAACCATACAGGCGGATGTGGGCAGCAGGCTGCAGATTCTTAATGCAGCCTTCTGGCCTTCTAACCTGAAGGGAAGTGGACTGGGGAAGGAGGTGGAAACGCTCAATCATAATAATACACTTTGGGGAAATAGGTTGTTTTCCTTGTTTTACAGATGAAAAAAAAAAGCAGCTTGAGATTGCATACAAACTGAGAAATTGGAAAGATGAGAGGAATCCATATAAGGAGTTTGTTCTGTAGCTTCTTCCTATAATGGGAATGAATGTTTATCCATCTGTTTTATGGATTATTATTTTTTTATCTTTTAACATTTGGAAATAAAGAGTACTTCATGTCTGTTTATCTTGAGCAATTTAAATGGTTATCGTGATTGGATTTACATTTGAAACTTGTCGAGTAATGTGTATGGTTTTTAAAAATAAAAAAATGTATTTAGCCTAATTGCAGGGCCATGTTTTTCATTTGTCACACAATATTCATGAAATTTAGTTATGCATTACATTATGGATGCTGCAGACCCTTGAATAAACTACAAATATATAAAAAAAACTATTACAGCAAAGCAACACCTTGCGTCATGTAAGGTTCCCATAACTCTGAATGCAGCATGATGTTGTCAAATATATTTTGGTCATCAGATCACAAACAAACACACAAAACAGCCAGGTTAGTGTCAAATTTAGTGCAAACTGCCATGCTCAGTAAACAAATAGAAAATGAACATCTATATTTCATGTGTGGCATGATTTATTATTTTGTGCTCTAAATGCAGTTGGTCATGCATGCATGTGCACAGTTAAATGCAATATGTGATTTGGTCTGTTTTGTTATTTTTATTTTTTATTATTTTCGCTTATTCCATTAATTAGTATAGACATGTTTAGAGATGGACAGTCATCTATGTGATTTTTTTTATGTCTTCCAGTTTATCCTAAAAATCACCGCCTTACACTCTTATTATTTTGTGTTGTGTGTTTAGTTTTGTGTTCTTATCGTTTTGAAAAAGCACATCAGGTAACAAACACGGATATCACACAAGACATTTTCTCCCCCGCTGTAACAGCTCAGTCTGTAGGTTTAAACTGCAATATGATCCCATGTTAAAACACTGTGACCCCACTTCTGGCTTTGTTTACATAATAATTCATTGGTTTGTAATCCATGATAATCCTGGCATGAACAGTATTGTACGAGTTTCTGGACCAAAGTCAAACCGCATCTCACAGAAAAACATGAATTGTACCTTTAAGCTGCAAGCTGTTTTGTTAAATATGTTATGTTTCCAGTAAACTACATGGTTATTTTGTGATGTAGCGACAGCACACACAGGGATTCCTCATATTGCTTCACATGTTGCCTCCACATGCCACTCGGCATCCACACCGGTAGAGGGCAGTAGAATCCTCAACAGCTCTGCGTTAGGATCCTAGCGTCCTTTTAAAGATCGTCTATTGGTAAGATGGATCATTCAATGCTTGCGTCACTCAAGTTTCGTGTTAGACCTTCCATGGTGCTAGATTTACTGTCTTGGAGAGTTACTGTAGCTGTAGACCTTTCAACTCCTGTAGGCAGCTGAACGCAAATTGAAAAATAAATCTCTCCAAAGCTGTCCGTGACAATATAACAAACGCAATCGCCATTGAACTCCAGTGTAAAATAGTGTTCTGTCTATGTGTTGCTGATATGTAATATTCTAATTAGAAAGATAGGCAGCTGGATAGATGGATAGAGAGAGGGAAAGAGAGAGCGAGGGAGATTTTATGTGTTTCCCACTCATTTACATGTAGCAATAATCACACTTTGCATTAGTGTGGCAAAGTCCCAAGCTCGTGGCGGCTTTTGCGGCACCCGGAAGCGGGACAGAGTGAGACCTCTTCCCTTTCCGCCCCTCTTTGCAGCCCGTTCCTCCCTTCCGCTCCGACGGGCTTCAGTAAATTCAGCAGTAATGGATTCGCAGCGCAGGGCGAGGGTGTGCAAATGACAGCTCGCAGCAACTCTGTAAGTAGCCTGCCGTGGTTCAGACATGAGCGAGTGGCGCAGAGGAGACAGTGTGTGCTCTGATGTGCACGCAGGATCTTGTCTTTGCGGCCGGAATTGTTTTGCACAACTGTAAAGGAAAAAGTGTGTAGAGGAGCGTGTCCATAGTCCACCTCTGACATGTCAGTAACCCAGGAGTGTCCTTATGTTGAGTGGCAGGAAGCTCAGTCACTCACAGCACCTGGTGGTTTTCATGTCGGACCCACATGAGCTAGATCAGATCAGAGATCCCCACTGGACAGGGAAGCCCACCAGTCTGGATTCAGTGTAGACCTGTCAGCAGTGTGACTGAGACTACATGGCTGTAATCCCTGTGATCCATTTCCTGTTGCATTCATTCACTCACTCACTCACTCATTGCAGAGGCCGGAATGCGACTGCCCCACCGCTGAGCTCAAGATGAGAGAGTGGTGGATTCATGTGGGTCTGATCTGCATCCCCCTGGTCGCAGTCTACCTGCACATCCCGCCCCCCCAGCTGTCACCTGCCCTGCGCAAGTGGCACAGCGCTGGGGAGGTTTTCCATTTCAGAGGCCACAACATCTTCTACAGAGGTGAGAGAGCAGCACGGACCTCCACAACCTCCCGTCAGGAGACATCAGTATGATACTTCTGTGGTAATCCTATAGGACTTTAAAGAGGGGGTTATTGAACCTAATCATGGCCTTATCTTGCTTTATCGTATTTTATACTTTTAAACTCAAGAGGAAAAGGTGCAAATACTGCATGATTATGTGTAATAGCCTCTGCTGGTCTCCACTTAAAATCTGTGTCCCCCCTCTGTCAACATACCAGATTCCTACGGTGCACTTGGAAGCTCTGATGTGGTCATTCTGCTCCACGGCTTCCCCACCTCCAGCTACGACTGGAACAAGGTACTGGCCACACCGCCAAGCGTCTCATCAAGGCACCGGAGCCGGCACTGTTCACGTTTGCACAAATTGCAAGCCGACACTGAGAAATGCCATCTCTGTCTGTGCCCCGGTCTAATTAAAACGCTGCCATGTGGAGGCTGGCCAGAGACAGACTCTCTGACTGCTTTGAGGTTAAATTACGCTGGAGGAGAGCGTTTGGTCCTGGGTGAGCTGCAGTCTGACTCCTGGACGGTTTTGCACGGTCTTGCTTCCAGACAGAAGCCCTGGTGTTTTCTGAATAACCCTCAGTGGAATAACAGAGCGTGCAAGATCTTCTTTGAACAATTGCCCAGATATGAAGATAATGCCAGCTTCCTGACTGGAAAACAGAGCTTGAAATGTTTCACTTTGCTTAACAACATCCGTGTGTATGTTTGTTTTGTCCGCCAGATTTGGGAGCCGCTTACTCAGCGCTTCAACAGGGTCATTGCGCTGGACTTCCTGGGTTTCGGCTTCAGTGACAAACCTGTAAGTAAAACTCTGTGCTGTAATTCCCTTGCTGAAGTGTCCCAGAGCAGGACGCTGACCTCCCCTCTGTGTGCCGCACCGCCCAGCGGCCCCACAGGTACTCCATCTTCGAGCAGGCCAGTGTGGTGGAGGCCCTGGTGGCCCACCTGGGACTGAGCGACCAGCGAGTCAACCTGCTGTCCCACGACTACGGAGACACCGTGGCCCTGGAGCTGCTCTACAGGTGTGTGTGTGTGGAGTAAATTGACAAAAGCAAATATGTTAAGTCAATAATCCGGCTCATTCTCTGTCTGTCTTTTTCCTCATAAAAAAAAAACCAAACAAACAAACTAGGAGTGAACAGAACCGGACAGGTCGTCTGACCATCAACAGCCTCTGCCTGTCCAATGGAGGTAGGGTGCAGTCTGTCCTCTGAGGTCACATCGTGCTTCGTTTCTTTTCATCGCTTTGAGTGCTTGTTTTTGTGCCAGCCCACAGTTGGCAGGACAGGGTTTCAAGTGAAAAATGGGTCCACATGCTGACAGGCTGAATATACTCTTTTAAAGCAGCAATAAAGGACAGAGGCTTGCAGCACACTCAGGCTGTTAAGTAGAGAAGAGTAAAAGCCACTCACCGGGAACTCTATTCATGCTCCTTTCAGCCTGAAATAATCTGGGCCTAAAGCACGGGCAGTAAATGGAGATTCAAGTGTGTGGGCTTTAGTTTCTTCAGTTGCTGCTTTCCTAACCCTGCATTTCACTGTGTTGTTAGCCGTCAACACAAGTGGACACTTAAGTGGCATCGATGACAGTTGCCTGATGGGATCTTGAGGCGGCTCTGACACGTTTGAAAGAGGAGTTTGCTCTCACCTGGACTGGAGATTAAAGCCAGGACTCTCACTTTCCCTCCGTTTTGTTTTTGCACAGGAATATTCCCAGAAACGCACTATCCACGTCTGCTGCAGACGGTGAGTCACCTTTTGTCGTTTCAGTCCTCTCCTCTTCAGATGAGGTGCACTGCAGCCGTCTGGTGAAACAAAGCGGATGAACTGATGATGATTGTGTTGTTGTTGTTTTTTTTTGTTGTTGTTGTTTTTCTCTCTCCATAAGCTTCTCAAGGACTCAAGTTTTCTGGCTCCAGTTCTGACACGTCTCACCAACTATATGCTCTTCTCAAAAGGGTAAGTACCACACACACACACACACACACACACAAACACACAGGACAAGTTTATTCATTCTTAGATAACAAATTTTATTTTATGCTGTATCTGTTCTTTTGTGGTTTTCCACAGAATGGCATAGCTGGCTGCTTGTTGTAGTAAACACCTGAAGAGTTTTGTTCCACAGAGAGACGTCCCACTGTCATTAATAATTAATAATACTGTTTAGGATCATAACACGTGCACAGGCTGGAAAAAGAATGTTTTGGAAAAGAATCCTTGATGTTGAGTATATCAGTAAGAGCATGACGTTGGACATTTTGTTTTTCTCATTGTTCTCTCTCTCCCTGTGTGTGTGTGTGTGTGTGTGTGTGTGTGTGTGTGTGTTAGGATCGGGGAAGTGTTCGGTCCGTACACTCAGCCTACAGACGCTGAGTTCTGGGACATGTGGACGGGCCTGCGCTTCAATGATGGGAACCTGGTCCTGGACAGGTGAGGTCACACTTCTTTGTTTAGACTGCAAACGGCCTCATTACCTCCACAGTGCAGGTTACATTATTAGACTGAATGTTTGTCTGTGAGCAGGATATCTCAGAAATTAATTTCTATTTAATTTGGTAATCATGTAGGTCTCAGTTTAAGGAATCATTGGTAAGATTTTGGTGGTGATCTGACTCTTGGATTTCAGACATTAATTTCTTCAATTCTGCTGCTCCCACCAATGGATTCATCATTTCTGTGTGACTGAACTTTTTTCAAACCTACAAGAACTTTGTGTTAAACTGATGATGCCAACATTTCCAAAGATACCAAATATGTCCTGCTGAACTACAGGAAAATGATGCACAAGAGAGCTGGATATTATCTGCTTGATATGCAGCTGCAGCCATGAAACAACGGCATCTTGGCTTTGAATATTTCTCTCAGTGTAAGCATGATGCAGCTTCAGTGACATGTGGCAGCCAGCAGATGGTGAATATGGATGTGACAAGATTGTACAATATGGACAAAAAAGTTTGGACAACTTTCAAGCAACTTAAGGGGACATTTAAGGTCACGGGGTCAAATGATTACAGCTTGTTGGTCAGAGCCATGAAACTAATGGAGACTTTGTTCCAAATCCTAAGCATGTCACATATCACATATAACAGTGATGTCTTCGGGCTTTAGAACAAATAGAGGAATTGCTGTCCATTGGTGAAACTCTCCCCCCATTTATGATTTCACACCCTCCCCTTCTGTCCATGCACAGCATTCTCCAGTACATCAACCAGAGATTAAAACACAGAGAGAGATGGGTGGGCGCGCTCACGTCCACCTTCATCCCATGTGAGTACTCACTCTTACACACACACACCTATACACACACACTCAGATTTACCTGATGAGCTCAGCGTGGAAGTCGACCTGTGCAGGCCACACACTTCCTTCAGATGTATTAACCCAGGAGTCTCAGCTCGCGAGGCGCTTGTGCTAAGCCGCTTAGCCTGCGAGGAGTAGCCTCTTAGCCCATCTGTGATCCCTGGCACGGTGGGGGGAGGGGGGAGGAGGGTGAGATGTGTGTGTGTGTGTGTGTGTGTGTGTGTGTGTGTGTGTGTGTGCTGTCTACTGACAGACACTACATCTATAACAGCAGAAAAGCCCTCTGATTAGCCATCATAGCTGTTAAGATTGAGGAGTTGAAAGCCTGCTCCTTGGCCCTAATGAAAACACGCGTGCACTGAAAACATTCCCACAATTCCCCTGATGACATCACAGGTCAGGTCCCGGCATGCCCACCTCCATCCTGTCCTCCCTCACTCCTCTCACCCCCCTTGTCTTTCAGTGCACATGATCTACGGACCCTTGGACCCAGTCAACCCTCATCCCCAGTTCATCCGTCTTTACCAGTGAGTGGCCCTTCCTCTGATTCTTAAACCCTGTTCAGATTATCTGCAATGCACCTTTTCTTCGTATGTTCACCAAGCTCCTTCGGTGAATGTCTTAAAGGAATATTCCAGCGTTTTGGACAAAACATCCTTTATCTGACTTACCCAGACTGAGACATGATGTTTGGTATTGTTTTCACCTCTACGTCTGTACGGCTGAGTTCCTTTTGGTAGCACTTAATTTTAGCTTAGCATAAAGACTTGAAGTCAATGGGAGTCGTTAGCCTGGTTGTGTCAAAGTGAATAAATAAACCTCACAGTAACTCTAAAGCTGTCTTATTTACAAAAAAACGAACATGTTGTCTCAGTCTGGGTCAGTGGGAAAAAGCCTGGTTTGCCCAAAACGTTGGAGTACTCCTTTAAGAATGAAGACAATTCACAAGGAAATGGAAAGTCTGTGTTTCCCAGAAAATCTGAACAGGTTTCCTGATTTGTGCTGTTTCACTGCGATTTGATCCAGCCCTTCCTGCCACAGGCATCGGTCTTGTCTGCAGGATTGGGCATTAATTCAGACAATTTTGTGATTTGACTTTGCATGCTGATAGATAATTCTTTTTAAATGCTGCAGTGGTGCATACAAATGTAAGAAATGGCCGTTTGAGTGAGTGTTGTGTTTAAAGGTTACGCTGAAAGCAAAAAATGTGTTACTAAAACCAGTCAAGATATCTTTTATGCCTTGAAGAGTGCTTTCCGCCATTTGTGAATACATTGGTAATATTTTTCTATCAAGGGCTGCGTTTTTGACTGTTTTTATTCTTTTGGCTTATGGTGGGCCTTAAACTGCCATTGATTTGTTAATATCCCTGATTTTTTTTTTTTTTCCAGACCATACCTTTCCCTCAGTGTCAAATAGAGCTCAACCACCACCTGAAGTGTGAACAGGCTGATGGTGCAGGTGTAATGTCAAGGTGTTCGGAGTAGAAGGTCAATGGTTCAAGCCCCAGGCAGGACCTGAAAGTCAGGACTGGGGGTTAAACAAAAAAGTTAAAAAAAAAAAAAAAAAAAAGTAAAAATTAGAAAAAAAAGCAAGCTTGTTTACCTTGTCTCTCCTCTGGTGTTTCTCACAAGCTTGTTTACCTTGTCTCTCCTCTCCTGTGGTGTTTCTCACAAGCTTGTTTGTCTTGTCCCTTCTTCCTTGTGGTGTTTTGCACCTTTCTCTGCTTGGTTCCTGTGGCATCTTTTCATTTCTCCTGGCCTTCCCACATGAACACCGTTCACATCTGACTCCGTAACCACCGCACACTTTTGTAGGATTTTGCCAGCCATTGCATCTTCATTCCCAGTTAGGAATCTCTTTCATTTCAGAGAATCTCTTCCAGGACTTCGCAACCACCATCAACTTTCTGAGATTTCACTACCACCATCTTTCCATTTGAGTTTTGTTCACAGGGAATCTCGTTCGGTGCTCCACAGGAACTTCTCTCAGTCTTGAACCGGCAACCTCATGCGTTCCAGGCGCATGTCTTCCAGCTTTGCCGCCATCTTTCACAGCTCTGTCAGCCAGCGATGTGTTACTAGTCTTTGTGCAAGTGACACCACCACTGAGCTACATGGGCAGAGGCTCAATAAAGTGTTACCACCTTCAACCTCTCTGTCTTTAATTGAAAATTGTTTTCTGCTACTGTTGCCGCCATCACTACAATAAAATGGTGGAAGATAAATTGCCAAATCAGATCAGATCTGACAGATTTAAATAAATAACTCAGACTCAGGACTTGAACTTGTAACCTTCTGAACTTCTGCACGCTGACAAAACCACTGAGCTACAGCAGCCATGCAGCTTATTGTGTGTTAACTTCATCATGAATTTCCACACGTTAAACAAAACTGTTGTATTGGGGAAGTCAGAGCGCAGTCTGTGTCATGTTCAAGTCACCCTTCATCTTTAAACTTGTGTAAACTTGTGATGTTCTCCCCTTTGCCAAAAACTAAATGAAGCCTGTGTGGTGTTCCTGCAGGCAGCTGGTCCAGAGGTCAACCGTAACCGTGCTGGACGAGCACATCAGCCACTACCCTCAGCTGGAAGACCCCACTGGCTTCCTCAACGCATATTTCAACTTCATCAACTCCTTCTGAAGATGGTCTGCCCAGTACAAAATGCAACACAAAGGCTCCGACCTGGACTCAGATCCTACACACGTCCTTTGAAATGATGATGTCCATATTCAGAAGCTTTATCTCCCCAGTATTTGCAAAGACTTGAAGTATTTTATCGGTGATGCAAAGGTACCAAAGTTAGAAAAGTTCTAGTGTGGTGCGAAGACTCATTCACTAATGAGATTTTATCATAACTGATACTCAACTAAGCAGCATTATACCCGGAGGTGTCAATTACTGGCTTGGAATACATGAATTTAACAGAGCTATGAGCACTATGAACAAAAATGAGTTGTTTCTCAATGCTAATGTAAAATTGACTCTTTGATGGGAACTTTGGAGCCTCACATGAAGCACGGCAAGGTCGGCTCTATGAACATATCCAATTTTGAGACTTAATTCCCTTCATTTTATGTTGATTGTGATGTGAATTTTGTTCAAGTAAGAATTTGCCAGAATCTGCATCCTCTTGAATTTTGATATGATTTTCTACATGTCTGTATGGTGATGCAAAAAAATAACTTTTCTGTGAATAAAACTTAATTTTGTAAAGAAAAAATATCTGTGGGTGCCTCAATATGTTACAACAGCAACAAACAAAACATGGTGCGTCTCCACAGTCAGAATTTGGTAAATCTGACATGTTTATTGAGAGAAAACAGGATGAAGACCAGGAGCCAGAATAAAGAAACAACTGAAGTCATTCATCATCAAGGTGGATGTTAACACATACGTTTACATACTAGACATGGTAACAAAATGTTTTTAAAGTTGGATGATGTCAGCATAATAGTCACATAGCATCGGATATCGTTTTATCAGACATCAAATCATCTTTAACAAACATAAGAACACACTGAGCTGACAAAAATAAGAGCACTGTATGCTGAGAGCTGTGAAAAAGACAGGTTAAAGTGATGCATCAGATACAGTGTGTTATGAAGAGATGGTTGGCACGAGGCTGGATGATGAGCTCTTTAGCCTACGGACGCCAGGATGACGTCGACAGCCGTCTCGTCTCCGCTGCGAACGGTCACCTGCATGGTGACGCCGTCGCCCAGCGCCAGGCGAGCGCGGACCAGCACGTCGTTACCTCCCCGAAACACACCTGAGAGGAGAGGGAGGGAGCTGTTAGTCAAACTGCTGCATGCCGTTCTGATCAAATTACGGTGTAGCCATGGAAACCAGAGAATCAGCATGTACACAAGCTTTTAAAGACTGCAAATAACCAGACGAGTCAAGCTAGGAGGACATTCCTGCATACATTCTGGACTACTGTACGCTCAAACATTTTACAGAAACGAGCATTTTGATTGTTGACAAATAGAATTTCACACATCCTAAAATAGACCTGTTAGGTGCCAGTATCTAGTGGCACTTGTGTAGGATTGTGCTTGTTTTTTTTCTTCTCGTCTTTTTCACTCTGCTGTCACTCTCCAGGTGCATTTCCACCTACGCATGTGTCATGATTGGATGGTCTGTTTCAGAGGACCTTCATCTCTGTTGTAGCTGTGTGTGTGTGTAACTTGTTCATGGCAGGCACTTTAGTAAAGCTCTTTCTAAGTAACTCTGTAAGTAATGCTTGGTTTGGAAAAGGGCCAGGAGAAAGGGTAGCCCTCAACACCTAGATCTCTCCAGGGACGTAACAGTCCTATGTGTAACAATTTGAAAACATTCAAGAAAGTATGAGAACAGAAATTATCAACTGAAAGTAGTAAAATTAATGGCATGTGATGGACGTATGTAGCTTTGTTTCAGGTGGGTGGCTCCACTGCTACTAACTGGGGCAGTGTTGATGTCCCAGTGTGTTAGTGGACCTTAACATGAGTGGGAACAGCTGACATAACATCTAAATTTAAATATTCCAAAGAATTATATGTTGGTGACAGACAACATTTTGAGTAAAACCCTTCCAGAGCTGACAGCTCCCACAGGCCTAAAGGCTGATACCCACCAGCGAGGAACAGCACATGAGAGTTCTTGTTTTCAGGAACTTTGTCGGAGCGCTCACATGGCTGCATTCCCAGGAAGCTGATGATGTTCCCAACCGCCTCTGTACATGAAAACCACACATTAGTCAACACTGTTTCTGCTTAAATCTGATAAGTAGTAAATTGACAAATACTAAAACCTAGGCAAGTCCTGACACAAGACTGTGTACAACTGGTTAATGCTATAAATCTAATACCAGTAAGAAAAAAAAAATGCTGAAGGCAAACTAGATCCCTTATTCAGCTCATCAAGTTAATTTCCCAGTCCAATTTCAGATACTGTCAAAGTCCAAGGAAAGAAAAAGCATCCTAATCTAGCCTAAATAATGAATTGCGTACCGTCTAGAGTCCGTACAGACGCCAGGGCAAAGGTCTCCTCCTTCTCAAAGTCATCTCCGACCTCCTCCCACGCCGCGCTAAAGTTAGGCTTCAAAACCTTCTGAATGTGGTCTGCTACCGTCACCTCCAGGTCCTCCAACTAGGAGCAGAGCAGGGAGAGAAACACAAGAAATGAAAAGAAGAGGCCAAAGAGGAGGAGAGTTGGAGATAAAAGAGAAAAGGGGTAAGTGAACAGAGGAAAAACACAGGACAAGGTAAGACAATTACATTGATGGAAATCCACTGTAGGTATTTTCTCATTGGCTATTTTATGACAGTTTGTTGACTAAGTGTGATAACATACCACGTATTCATCATCATAACCATCATCGTCAGGCTCTCCTGTGTTGGGGTCGCAGTCTCTAACCAAGTACTTCATGGTGCAACTGAATGTACAGGACACTGCAGAAAGACAGAATATAACGTGCTTACACACTACAGATTTTATAGCTTTTGGTTGAAAAAGGGCAATGACTTTCATCTTTACTGTTCTGGGCTTCTCAATGGCACCAGTCAGCTACCGAAATGTTATGATCTTAGTTAACACTATTACCACCAAAGTCTGTATTATAAAGTGAGACAAGACCCTGCAACCAAAGCCAGTGCCAGGATTCGTACCTGCGGTGGGGTCGTCGTCAGGCAGGCGGACCAAGCTGTAGCAGGAGCCAGGCTGGCTGTAGGGGAGGCTGGGGGCAGGAATGTAGTGTAGCACCTCGTAGGCTTCTGACGGCTCCATCTGCACCACCACCTGACACACAAACACACACGCAAGATTCACATCTGATTTCCTACTGTGTTAACGTTATGTAAAGTTGCAAGTAGCAGGCAGGGGAAGTAGGAAAAAGGAAAATCCACTGAAAAAACAACAGTACTCCACCACAGTCTCATCAAAATAACATTAATGGTGCCAGTGGTATTGCAGATTATGGACAGATGGAAGACTGAACAGATGGAAACCAATCCTCAGCTCGACAAAAATAAATACAAAACTGAATGGAAGCCATATGTTCAAAAATCCTTAAACATGGCTGGTACCTTCTGCAGGAGCTGGTCGTTGAGGGTGTTGGTGCAGTCGAACTGGAAGACCATGTGTCTGGTGAAGGTGTGCTTGATGCAGCGCACCACGTACTCCGTCTCCGCCTCCGTCAGCTGCACCGGCTCGGACGACTTGAAGAGCGGACCCAGCCCCTGAAACTCGGGGATGGAGGCCAGTTGTTCTTTTGGATGGATGGAGAGGAGAGATGGAGGGCGAGAAAGAGGAGGTGGAGGGACAGAGAGAAATATTTTAAAGGGAGAAATAAGGCAAAAACAGAAACAAAGAGAAAAGGAGATAACAAAAACAATGACCACCTCAATCTGCTGCCACCAACTGTAGATTTAAGAGTGCATAGGTAGTGGATGTAATTTTATTGACTATATCCAATATTATTACACCTTCCTAAGTGCAACACTGTGAGAACATCAGAATTAGTGGCTGTAAGAGCAAAAGCTGGTGGCAAAGTTTGTGAAATCTCTGTTGCGGTGCAAACCTTAAATGATACATGACAGATCTCTTCGTCTTACCCTGGTATATGTCTTGGCGTGAAGGTGCCAGTTTCTCTGGGAGCTTGCTGGTGGCAACAGGCGCGATTTCTGAAAGGAAAGAAGCCACATCAACTGTCTTCCTCACACTCAACCTTTTCAGCTAACCGAGCAACAACACATGAGAATAACAGGAATATGTGGACCATCACAGGCAGAAAATCAAGTAAAAGTGAAGGCTGGGGGGGTTTAAGTGCCCAAAACTGTCTTGGCATCACAATCCAATACCTTCTAAAGAAGCAAAAATGATCTTCAGAATCAAGTTGCCTTTGAGAAACAGACACGGTCACTCCATAACTATCCAACATCTGGCCATGTTATTATCTGGCTTCTTAGTCTCAAAGGCGTGAATGAGAAAACCCAGCCTGGTCTAAGGCAATAGAGGGCACACTGTACCTGTCTTCTGCTCGGTGATAGGTGTGGTGGCCAGAGGGACCGTCTTCATGTCGAAGGGTTTCTCTGAGGGCTCCAGCGTGTACTGGTGGAGTGACTTCTCCAAGCCAGGGATAGACACCGACAGACCTGAGAGCAGCACACAGAGGAAGATTAACTCCAGACAAACAGGGAAGAGACTTTTTGTCACAGCTGATCAGTGTTTGATCAGCTGTTTTGGCAGGTGCCCACTGAGGGGAACCTTAAAACAAACACATAAACAAACCAAAACTACAGATCCTGTACAGTCCTAGCACACATTTGTCAGTCACTAGGTACAGTTAGTTAGGTGTGTGCTTATCTATGTGTCTTACCATTGAAGATGTAGGCTGCATTGAGGGCCTTCTGTTTCTGCTGGAGCACATTCATATAGAACGTAGCTCTGTCACGCACCTCATCATCACTGTCCATCATACACCTGTAAATAAGGGTATGCATGCACACACACATTAGAGGCATGTGGCACTACATATTCAAATTCAAACTCATATTCAAAGTTATATTACATTGTGTGAAGGACATTGTATGTAATTTGTATTCAATATACAGACTAGAAATGACACTAAAAAATACACTAACAATCCTCTCATAATCTCTAATTTTAGGCCAAACAATGACTGTTCCATTACATTAGGGAGAAAAGTTTTCAATATATGTCATCCATGCAAGGACAGAAAGTGGCAGTGAAAACACTAACTAATGGAAGTAAATTTGAGTTACCTCTGCATGAGAACCAGCACACTTGGGAGAAGATCATCATTCTGGGCTCCAAATTTAGCCAAAGCACTGACAGCAGCTGGAGGTGAAGGGGAAGAAAGTGTTTCAGTTGATTTTAAAACTTCACCAACACAAAACTGCTATTCACCAACATAAAGAGTGTGATTTAGGTATCCTAGATGATGAGTACTGCTGGTACAGTGAGTACCACTGTATGCAACTGACTTAGATGTCAGTGGAAAGAGATAAGGTCAGGTAAGTCATTGGGGTGGTCAACTAGTGACATGCAATGGGCAATTAAAACAGAAAAAAAAAAAAAAACTCAAACACAAGTATGTTTTTGTTAGTGCGAAAATAAATTAAAAAATAAATTCTCTTCAGCACTTAGTCCCAGATATTCAGGGATGGGATGAATACACACTACCCCCTCTGTCTCACCTGCTCGAACAGCCTCGCTCTCCAGCACCACTCGGTTGAAGATGAAGCGGATGTACTTGGAGGGCGAGGGTGTGCGCGGGCCCTCCTTGCCTAGTAAGTGCAGGATCTTGGTGGCCAGCACCGTGTGCTCGCAGTCCTCAATGAACTCACACAGGTGGGCCAGACCGGTCTCTTTGCTCTCAGGGTTCTCCTCGATGATGCTGATGATGCAGTCCACGATGGCCCGCTTGTACTCAAAACCACCCTGCAGGGGAGAGGACTCCATGAGCAGCAGTGATCAAAAGGCTCTGGGCTAAGGTGCAACGCTGTCATTGGTGTAGTTAAGCTTGATTAAGAGCTTATTGTGTGATTACACAATGATAGCAACAGCTGATTCCCATGCATGTACCATAAATACACACTCACTGACTGAACCTGCCGGCCTGCACATCAACATTGATATGACTAATAGCTATTCAGCCTATTTATCTGTCATTTACGCATCATTTGATGAAAATAAACCCAGCTGGACATTACTTTTCAAAGACATAGCAATTCCAGATTTTGCCTCACTAGTCACCATGAGTAGAGGGTGGCAACTGAGCAACCAAAGCACAAATAAAAATTATTTAACCCTTATGCAGAATGCACTTTACAAGTTTAATATAGTGAAGCACTTACTCTCTCAAAATGTGTCTTCTGTGACACCATTTATACTTATGACCTATTTTCTATGTAGGCCTCTTATGGAAAATAAGTAATACTGACTCATGATGATGACCATACAATTACCTGTATGGTCAAATCATGCCGTGCCATTTATAATTATGATTGTGATAAGTGAATGATCTCTGCAGGGCAAAGACCAAAGTGTGACTGAGAGCAGGAAGCCCTCGAATAGTGAACTCACATCGTCTCTGAGCATGTTGGACAGGAAGTTCATCATGACGCTGTGTTTCCTGGGATACTTCTGACACAGGGCGCTGATGGCCTGCACCACCACCACCTGGATTATCAGAGTAACAGGGACATCATCAGGACAGGTTAAAAACATGGATTTAAAAAAGGAGGGAAATCTAGAAATTAATCTTTTATAGTAACAAATCCTGAGGTCAACAAAACTCCACAATGCCACATTCTCAGTTCAACAGCTATTGTATTTCAATGTCCATAAATCCCTCAGGATTAATATTGGATTAATATTCCCAGACCCATTTTCCAGCTGGCATTCTGCCTTGCTATCATTGTCGTTAAGTTGTTTTTGGCTGGCTTGCCTGAAACTACCATTAGTTGATCTGAGGGGAAATTATGTTTTTGCTTCCCTTCCACAAGGGAGGGCAGAGGTTACAGAAAAGAGCTGGTAGGGATTAGGGAATCAGAGTCTTGCTTCAGTACATTTTATTAGAGTGAATGCGTATCACAACAGGGGGTTGAATATGTCTGCATTACCCTGTTGCCCAAAACCTCTAGGCACTTTGTTCTCCTGCCTACTCAAAAAAACAGAAATAAAATCAATTTAAACTAAACCAAAATAAAGAAGCCTGACCTTGAACTCGTCTGAGATCTCAGAGACAAAGGAGGAGATCTGCTTCATGAGTCGGTCCACGCTGCTCTCACTGCCGGTCTTGAGCAGGGTGGTGATGGCCAGCGTGGCGATGCTGCGGTTTGAGTCTGTGATCAGGTTCTCCAGGTCCAAGTTGCATGCAGTCACTGCTGAGGGGTGCTTCATTGCCACCTGGTGGCCACAGGGAACATCGTAGTTGTAAGCGTCAATTTTCAAAAGTACTGTCATAAAATATCATGACAATGGTATCTAGAATAAAAATAGAGCCTAAATATACCTTAATACATCATCCATCATAAAAATGACCGGTGTTTCTGTACAGCAAAATAAACTTTGTGACGGAGGGATGGAGAGTGTAGCTGTACCTTGTTCAGAGTCCTGACTGCAGCGTATCTCAGAGCTGCTTTGGGAGAACTGCAGAAGAGTTGCAGCACTGCAGAAAAAGACACACATTCACAATGAGACTCAAAGAGCCTAAGAGGGTAATATGATGAGGACAGATCATAAAAGCAGCAGGTAAATCTTGGGTAGGATGGCAATTTATTTTATTCCAAAATGAATGAAACAAATAAGGCTTATGCTTTCACTGATGCAGCAGAAAGGCTTACCAGAGACAGCGGGTGCCAGCTCCCTGGCAGTGCAGTTGGGCATGTGGACGATGGCAGAGGCGGCCTCGTACACCACCATCTCATTCTTGTTTCTCAGGCAGCTCTCAATGAAGTCAAACAAGGGGCTGTCGTGGCTGCAAACACACAGACAGAATACAATACTGTAAACAACAGATGTAATGCTTACTGCAACACCACAGTGATAAAGGTTACAAAGAAAGTCAACTCAGTGTTACTTGTTTATTTTCCCAGCTGACCAACACCGGCAAGAATAAATAACATGGAAACCCTAACATGCATGTCCATGACGCTCTGTGTGTATCTGGGCCGTTAGGAGTGCAGGCATACGTACCCTCCTTCTGTCTCCTCCAGCAGTTTGCTGGCGATCCGGATGAGCATGCAGTAGGCAAAGGGAGACTTGAGACCAGACTTGGTGAACTTGTTGAGCATCTTGGATACAGCAAGACGGTCATTCTTCCTAAGGTGGTACAACAGGCCCAGGGCATGATACTGGAGGATGAGACACACACACACACACACACACACACACACACACACACACACACACACCAGTTTTAAGATTAGCTATTGTCCAAAACATTTTTTCACCATCCATGTTTCAACATAACATGAATTCTCCGGTGCCTGTGTCTGTTCTACTCACCTGGACCATGATATTATCGCTGGATGCAGCCTCCTGGGCCTCATTCACCCAGCGCTTCACCACATCATAGCTCATCTTCACCATGTGCTGAGGACACAAACACAAGAGACTTCAGAAAGATAGTTTTGACCAACCCAAGGAAAACTAAAAGCAGAATTCAAATCACCATGAAGACTGAATCTGAAAGAAAGAAAAGGAGATGCAAGAGTGGGAAAACAACATTTTGTGCCTTTTTGACTGAATCAGACTGACATCTGATTCAGTCTAGAACAACATATTCATTATATCAATAACAAACTGAGGTGATCCTGTCAGACCATAAGGAATACTAACAACTGCACAGACAGTGGCAGTCATCTTTCATGCAATCAAAGATGCCAGCCACTTAAACACTCCTGTTGGCAACTGGGCAAATAAAATAAAAGAACCCCTGAACTCAAATAGTATTATATCTACTCCAAAAACTGGTATCTACACAAGGGGTGGGTGTTAATTTGGCTGTGATGACAAAGCCAGACCAGCCGCACTGAGGCACCAGCTAAGCCTGTTTTAGAGCTAGAAAAACCCTGGATTTTATTGCACACAAACCACAGCGCACCCACACACAGTCATCTTACTCACACAGGAACACAAAAACAGCAGGAAAACAGCAAGCTACTACTGAAAATACATGTGGCCTGTGTGTCTATGACACCACAAGGCTAGACTGATGTCCAGTTTTGTAAATTAAATCTGTTATTGTGCCATGTCTCACCAGTGAGGAGACCAGTGCTGAACTGGACACACTGGGCACCTTGTCCACAATGGCCTGCTTCATGTACCTCTCAATGGCCTGCAGCATGGTGGTCTGTGGGAAAATGGTGATTCAGTTTTTTATATTACACAGCATGAAAATGTCACAGGAAAAATGGGAGAGGATGACAAGACCTCAGAGTTTTTGGTGAAATTCAAAAAGTGATACATGTGTTGCATGTAAAGGGAAACATGAAGGAGAAGAGAGAGGAAAAGAGGAAGCAGCACTCACGTCAGTGATCCTGCAGAGGGCTCTGATAGCAGGTCCTCTGTACACATCTTCCTTCCCCGTCATATCTTTGGTCAGGCTATAAAACACCACACACACAGCAAATAAAGCACTCCGCAGCATCAGATGACATGAGAAATAAGGCATCAGAAATAAAAAGTAATTTCCAAAATAATCTTTTTTTTCCCTCTCTAATAATTTAAAAAGGATTGAAAGGTTTTTAGCTTAAAGATCATTTCTAACAATCTGTTTGCAATGTGAAAAAACTACAATTTTATGCACCGTGAACTTTTACTTCATATGTCCTTGTGTGATTGGGAGAAAAACTTGCACTAAAATTACAGCCAAAGATTTTCTTTAACACTGAAAAGTGAAATGAGGCACCAGCCCTAGTATAGCCACAACCAAACCAAAATCAATTTCAAATGCTCTTCCATTCTGGAAAGAACTGTATTTGCACACATGTAAAACTTGTGTCTATGTCAAAATACTAACCTGCTGGTAACAATGATGACATCCTCTGAGATGTTGGCCATCTCTTTGATGGTCAGGTAGCACATCCTCCTGAGGGTTTGCTGAGATGACACAAAGTTTGACCTCATTTCCATTATGACTTGCAAAAAAACTATTGTATAAAATGTATATCGCTACAAACACTGAGCAAAGACAGAAACTGGAATGAAACTGGAATGAAAGCAGTGAACGAATGACTGGATGACAGAATTAAACATCAATAACTTACATCATTGGACTGAAAGAGCCTCGTCATGGCAAAGAAGGCCTCAGTCGCCTCTGTGGTCCCAAAATGCTCTCCCTATATTGACAAAGAGGTAAAAATACAGAGCAAGTGAGAGACAGGAGGAGGACAGATGCAAAATGTGTGTGTTTTGTCCAACAATCTTTTACCTGGTTGAGAAGGTAAATAATCTTGGTGAGGATGTGCAGACATCTTCTGGGGTTGATGGGCGTCTCGTTGAAGATACGTGCCTACGAAAAAGCAGAGCATAACTTAATACAAGGATTAAGCCAGGGAGCAGCGTCCTGCTTGTAGGAGACGTGAGGGCAGGTAAAGCCCTTTGAGACTGTCAACAGTGATACCGTGCTTCAAATAAACTTGAACTTGAACACGTTCCTAGTGCAGAACCTGAGCCATGTACTGCAAACATTACCTCCTGCAACACTGCACTCTTCTCCAGGTGCTGGAAAGGGTTCGACCCACTTCCTGAAAGACAAAACATCAGAGTTAGGCTTCCTTTTCCGGCAGAAACTTTACAATGTTACTTAACTAAATTACATGAAAGACCAAAAGCTGTGTGCCACTGTTGGCATGTTGTTGTTGACTACCTAAATAACTGTTAAAATAACACATAACCCTTTAGACATCAAAGTTCTTGTGGAAATCATGTTTTTTTTTTTTTTTCTTCCCCAGTGGCATATGATCTGTCAGTGGTTCTCGCACCACTACAGGTGTGGTTATGTTTGGATAGGGTCCTAAAGCAGAGGGAAGCTCTTTGACGATTTAAAATGGCATTTTATAGTTCCCCATTGTCATCCAAAACAACTAATTTGTGCAAAATGCTTATGTTTCTTATATGATTTATACAGCTTTAGAAAAATAATGAAAGCAAATAGACCCTAAAGAAAACGGTACATTGAGAGCCTATCATGTTCATTTCATGTTTACCCATTTGTCCACATTACATAAGGAAAGACATAAATATGAAGCCAATAAATGATGTTAATCACGTATTTAGACACGTTAAACATTGAATGGGATCAAACTGTGCCCAGAGATAACGGGAGGATAACACATAAGGTGGCGCTGGCTGCATCGCCAAATGAAGCAAAAACTAAATAAATTTCAGGGACAGGCTGGCAGTTCACCATGAAACTGTAACAGTAACAGGGGCAAGCAGCTAGGACTGACGTGCTGGTCATAAAAGTCACATCTCAGCGGAGCTACATGAGCAGATATGAACACATAACATAACCCCAAGTCAGCCCGGTCTGTGGCTAATGCTACATGCTAACCATCAAACGTAGTAACGGTTAATTGATGCTATACTTAAAGGAGTGGTGTTGACAAGTAAATGTGTGCCTTGTAAATTTAATTGCGAACGTAATTAGATTCATAAGTAGCTAAATACTACATACATAATAATAAATTAGCCTGCAGAAGTGTCTAACAGTCAAGCAGCTAACCTGACATCTGGCTAGCTTTGGTCGGCTAACAGCTTAGCTTCCACACAGAATAAACTCTGAACAACCCAGACGTTGTTTTTAACTTCCACAGCTGCTGCAACTGAAAAAAATTGACTTTGCAACCTTACCAGATTCTTCGTCTTTCTTGTCAAATTTTTTAATCATTGTCGCGGAATGAGTTTCACGGATGAGGGCGAACGACGCTCTCAAACTCGATCCGAAGAGAAGCTACTTCCACGTAGCAGAAATGAGCGCTTCCTGTTTGAGCGTCCACGTCGACCGAGGGGGAGCCACGTCACATCCTGTTCCGCATCACCACCGACAGAGGGCGCTGCTGTAACAAAATCGTGATACCACGGGGCGAAACCTCAGTTTGTGATTTTATTTATCACAGATATGTGTTAGTGCCTTTAAAACACAGGTTATCATTGCAAGGTGTTTTTTAATCATTATCATCTGCTCTAAAACCAATATAAAGCGTTCAGCAGCTTATTGCTTAAATGTTGACTGTTAAAAGCAACAAACTTCGGTGTTCAGCGTTCACATGTTCAATAAAAAGGCTACTTTGTTTTAATCTACAGAATTTAAATGACGACTGAGCGCCTGTAGGAGTCTCGTTTCGGGTGTACGGAGCAGCTGGACAACAATTGCACTGGGGAGACATGCACATTCAAAGTATAGCCTACAGTATCTCTGTAGGAAAATGACAAAAAGTTAGTTAGAGACACCAATTTGTTCTAAAAATGTAGCCTACATCTGCGAGGAAAAACAGCTACACTCGTTCCTTAGATGTACGAAAACAAACATATAGTTAGTTCCATGTGCTTTATTTGAGGAAAAATAATCCTTTATTTTGAGTATAAAAATAACAGACATCTGATGAACACATACAGTACATTCCCATGCATTAACATTTTACTGTTTTACACAATTTTGCAGTTGGCTTGTACATCAGTGCCCACCAAAAGAGGTTTTGCCACTTTTCTCATTGTTTCACACTGAAATGTTGACCGGTGATAATCTGCTTTATGAACCCAGTAAACCCTTTTAAAACAAATGGAGCAGGGAGAATGCCCAGTTTTGACTAACCTCCAAAAAATGACCATAATCAAGGTCCTGATATCAAATCTAATAACAGGATGATGGAACAAAGGAAAGAAATATTTCAGGGGTCTTTTGCTCAGGATGTAGGAATACTCTGTTGTAATCATAAATGCTTACCAGCCAGGCCAGTGGTTCTCCATCATGGTCACATGACACACCCAAAAGAGCAACACATCGGACTACAGACCCCGAGTCTGTCCCAGCAGCCTCCACATGACAAGATTTAGGCGTTGACTGAGAAGTGAGCAGTGCAGAATGTGAAACCCAGCTACTTTTAGTCACTACAGCACTGTTCATCCTCTAAACTGAATAATTACTGATCTCAAAGACTTGATTTCTGTCTATTTTTAAAATTCTGATTCTAATTATAATCTGGAGTAAAGTTTAAATGAACTGGGATAATTACATGAAAATCCACTTGTTGCAGGATTTTTCTCCACATAGGTGACAATACACTGAAATTGACAGATTAAGGTGGATTAAGAGTAAACCTTAAGGGACAAAGTGCAGTTCTGTCAGCCCTACTGGCAGAAGTTAATGAAATCCAGGCTCATAACTTAATGACTTTAGATTATGGATAATATTTGCAGTGAAAATCTTATCTGTAGTCATTTTTTTCATCCTGCTTTGTTCAGTGTTTATAGTTTTGTCAAGGATTCTGAAACTGAAAGCTGGTAAATGAAGGGGCAATAATAACTAGATTTTTTTTTTTATTATTTTAGTGAAATTGAGAAGCTCAGTTGGATGTGTGCTGAAAACAGGTACTACATCGCAGAAAACGCTTATCTTAAGTCGTTATTTAAGTACTTAAGTAGTTATTTAAAATGTTATTCTTATACTGAAATAAATCTACCAGTGAGATAATTCCTCGTTTCATTTGCAAGTCATCTTGTCATAAGTGGAACGACCCTGTTCTTATTGTTTTGACCGTAGTTTTTCTTGGTTAAACATAATAACATTTTATGCTGCAATTTTTTTTAAACTAAACTACAAATAAAAAAACGAATATAACATATAATATAAATTATACTGTAAAACTGAATCTGCGAAATCACTAGTTACATATGAAACTGAGCTCATCAGGCAGGCCTTATGATTACTTGCCATTACTTTCCCTAAATCTGAGCTACAATTCCACATCATGCTCCATAATTTCCCTGATGAATCGTCGTCCTCCCTATCTAAATGAGAAATGGCAAAGAAGTTTAATTTGGTGGAAGTATTCCCAACACTTCAACTTTATTGAGCAAAAGGATGACAAGAACATTGGTCCCTCTGACCATTCACAGGGGCTGGGTTATCGCGATAGTTCAAGAAAAGAGAGGATGTCCACCGCCGACTTTGGGAGGTGTAACGGAAAATTAATGACAAACAGGCTATTATAACGAATTACTGCTCGCGCGGAGTAACACGTTAAGGAATAGCATTAATTTTTGAAAGGAATGACGAGCAACTAGTGAGTGTTTTTCAGGAGTGAGCCCGGCCGGGCGGTCAGCTTGTCCGGGTTCACTTCCTCCGGCCAATCTGCGCCAGGAGGCGCGCGTTGTCGGCCGCCTTGGCGCGCAGGTTCTTGGCTTTGGCCACGTCGAAGAGGACGTTCATGATGTTGGTCGGGACGTCCAGCGACAGGGTCAGCCTGCTCCTGCGGTCACTCTTCCCGCTGTTCCGGAGCATCTTGCCCCTGAGCTTGGTCCGGCTCAGGAACCTGTAGTTTGCGGGACTGGAAGTCCTTTTTTCCCGGCTGGACTCAGCCGAGGCGGAGGACGGATAGTCCTCGGACTGGAGCAGGGACCCCAAGGCGTCCAGGGAGGGGTATTCCGGGTCGTCCTCGCTGCTCCGGACCTCCGCGGGTGTCTGGTTGTCGCACAGGAGGTCAGAGCGGCTCTCGAAGAGGCGGAGGCACAGGCTGGAGGTCGGTGTGCACAGGACCGAGAGCAGCAGCAGGGTCTTCAGGGACGACAGCATGCTGTGTCCTCTGGGAGCGGACAAAAAAAAAAAAAACAATAACAACAACAACAACAACAACATTTTGGTCACTCTTGTACAGTAACTTTTATTTTCTCTCCGTGCACTGCAAAACTGTCTATCTTAACAAGTCAAATAATCTTGTGCTGAGTCCTTAAGTCTTATTTATCTTGAGAAATCTGCCATTGGTGAGTGTCTCATACACTGGAGTATGGTGTAATAAGATGTCATTAACCCTCAAGCATTGTAAACAAAATCTTGAAAGCTGCATAAGAAACAATTTGGAAATGATCTCATCCCCACTGACAGATTTTCCGTTGTTGGGTTGAACATGGATGAATATTAGGACAATTAAAAATTAGATGGTTTGTGAAGATGAACGCTGTTTGCAGTACTGATTCTGTAAGATCAGCACAAATGAAAATAAGTGAAACTTACTGATGAAGTTCAGTTCTACTCCTCAACAGATATTCAACCCTGCGCTTTTGCAATCCGCTTATGAATGTCTAGAGCTGAGTTTGAAAAACTTTGCTGTGTAGCTGTGTAAAATATAGCGAGTTGCAAAAATATAAGCAAAAATGTAGCAAAACTTACCACGCGTGTCCTATGACAAAGAGTACAGTTTAAAGAGCGGAGTTTATTCGCGTTCCCCTCCAAGACAAAACACTGTCAAGCACCCAAAAACAACCCTTAAAAGTTGATCTCGTATAAGAAATCCTTATAAGTTAATCTGTGCGAAGGTCACTTGTGGTGAGCAGTGCGCACTGTCTGACCACCAGTCTGAGCTGCTCGTCCATTCCCAGCGCATTCATTTAGTAGGAGCCATGAAAGTGCAGCGCTGCGCCAGCAACAACGTCATCCCGCTGGCATTTCGGTCTCCTATGAAGTATCCCATTGGCTGGGATGCGGTGAGGTAGAGGTAAGTAATGAGGTTGATAAACTGTGACCTCCTGCTGATGATCATAACACATCACAACCACCAACAAGCAAAAATAAATTAATAAAAATACTTAACATGTTTGTCTTTCTGTAACTATTTCCTTATCAGTCTGATGAAAAAGTACACTGTGACTATTCCTTTTAAAAAAGGGGAAAAAAGTTGTGTAAACCAATTTAACACTGAATGGATAAAATCTCACTCCTTGATACTGCTAGTTTTGTACAATCAACTGTCTCAAAAGTTACAAAACTCTCCAACCCATGTGCTTCTCTTTATCTACAGCTCCTTTGTGACTGGTATAGATTTAATAAAGGAAATCACACAATTCCTAAGTTAAATCAGTGTGATAACAGCTCTGGATTCCCCTCATCAGTGGAGTGTGTTGTCCACCTGTGATAACCCTGCTGTCTGTGACACCCACATTTTTACACACCACACAAAGATGTGTTTTATGTGAACAGTGTGTCAGATAGCATTAGTGGGCTTTTCTTTTATTGCTTAAGAAATAACACTAAGAAGAGAGAATGGAGAGCATTTGAGAGGCCGGTCTGCACTTCAGCACCATGGACAGCTCCAGCAGGGATTCCCCACTTCCTACCAATGTCATTTTAATGACACACACCAGACTTGTTGAATATAATTGACTGGGCTGTGTTAGTAATGGACCTGCCTTCATGATTTGCAGCTCAGATCTTTATGGAGATGGTGTGTGAGCTCTCCTTAACAATCTTATATAGACTTGGAGTTTATATGTAACACACAACATGGGTGCCACCTGCAGTGATGTATGGGAGAGATGGGATCAAGCTCTAATGAGGAGTCTCATTGTGGCTTTAACATAACTCTATAAGGCTTTGCAGCTGGAGTAATCACAGTCCAAGAGACACTGCAGTGAAATGTCCTCCCACTCTTCCCTCTGCTCTGCCATCGATCTCTGAAAAGCTAGGAATTAATTGTGCTCCACTTCAGATTCAGTGGTAGATGTGCACTTTAATTAAACCATTGTTGGTGATTCACATTTTTGTTAGCAACTTGAGAAAGTACACGCTGAGTAACCTCATGTGTCTCTCAGCCCAGATTACGGGTGAGGGCCTGTTGGCCACACTAGTTTTAAATTTTAAAAACAAAAAAAAAAAAGTACTTTCCAAAAACAAAAGAACAGACAATTTTTAATTTGTCTCCAATGCAAATGAACATGAGAAACTTTTTTCCCTCTTGAACTGTTGTCATCTTAATGCCAGCGGAGTCATTTGTCATATTCAAGATATTGTCACTTAATTCAAGAAAACGTCTTTGCTTTGGAAACAAGTGAAATTATCTTAGACACAGTGTCACCTTGTTAATACAAGATGAAAAGATTTATTATGAAAAGGATTATAGGTTATTATTTAACACACACAACACACAAATTACACAATATTTGTTTTCTTGTATTTTTTTTTACATCCATATCCAATTATCTTTCATTTCTGGAAAACAGTGTATCTTTAATGATGCTGTGCCACAGGCACAAATAAAAACCACAACAAATGAAACAAAAGATTTTTTTTTTTTTTTTTTTTTTTTTTTTTTTTTTTGGATAATATCAGCCCTCAATGTGCCATCAAACAAAATGCCTTCCTGTCCCTAAATGGTGGCCTATTGGTTTACACTTCTGATTGATCCCTCCTTGCATTTTGTCATGCCCTAACATCCTATTTCACCAGGAAATGCATTAAATTATGGAGGCAAGCTGCACTCAAAATGCTACTTTATTGCAACTTTAATGTACTTGGCAGAAAGTGTGCCTGATCGAGCTGCTGTTACAGATATGAGAGTCCAATTAAAACACTCTGTCACTACATCTCGCTGATCTCTTTGGCATCTTGGTGGGTGGATCTATGGCATACAGCAGCGTGGAAGTGTCATGGAGCCTTTGTAGGCTTATCAGTGCAAGGATCATCTGTCACTTTGAGAGAGAAATTTTGCTTGAAATACTGTAACCCACCTTTAAAAGAACTGATTGATAGTGGGGCAAGTATAGCATGATGCCTCGGAAATGTAGCAGAAAGATGCAGTAAAAGCTGGGTTGTGAACCAAGCAAGAGCACCTATAGATTCATAAAGCATGAGAAATAATTTTCACGGTCACACCAACAGGATCCTTCCATGCGTGCTGCCCCCATCCGCACGCCCACGCAGGAATCCCCTGCTAAAGCTGCGTCTGTCTGATGTAAAGTCCTCTGAAACACTCTCACCGGACTCCTGTTGGCTCCTCATCTGGCTCCCAGCCTGACCCACAACACCCCCTGCCAAATGGACATATGCACTGGTGGAGAGGAGGCAGCAGGCAATCAGCTACCAGTTTCTTATACTGCACTAGCCAAGAGACAGGGCAAGTGACAGGGCGTAAGATGTGTGGCAGAGGGTTGTGTAAAGTGAGAGAGAGACTGGAGAAATAGGGAGGGACAAGGAGACATGCAAATCAGTGGTAGGTAGACAGAAAGATAGACAGCCAGACAGACAGTTAAATAGACAGACAGACAGGCAGATAATATAATTAGCCGGTTTAAAATAGCATTCAGGCCAGCCTCCATGCCAAGCTTCAACCAGACTGTCCAAATATTGGGGCAAGTCAGGTCACGAGGCACTCCCACACACGCGCACACACGCGTGCACACATATGTTTGTGTGTGATGAGTAGGCATATAAACAAAAACACGCAAACAGTTATTCAACAGTTATTCTCAAGTGCACCTGCTGTGTGAAACACAAGAGCACGATGTCCACAAAAGTAAAGACGGATTTAATTTTCTTTCAGTCGTGTCAATATTCAGCAATTTTGAGAAACAAACACAAATCATCCGGCACTGCTTAAAGAATACATCTGTAAAAATCTGTTAATACATCAAAAGAAATTACAAACTAACGTGCTTAACATTCACATTGTGATTTTCATTGTGCATACAAACAAAGCTGCTATAGTAACCTCCTTGTGATATATACATAAAAAAAAACATTATAAAACATTTTGATAACATTCTTCACTGTCATGTACAAAATAAGCATTTTGTTTGGCAGTTGTTGGCTTCATCTCCAGGGTTCAAGGCCTGTGGAAACAGTGAGCACATTATTAGTCACTGTCATAAAGATCTCCAGACTCAGGTGTCATCAGGTGCCTCTCATTCATGCTGTTTTACCAAAATCCTACAGGCAGCCCGTCTCTCAGCATCACAGAATCTCTTTGAATCATCTGATTTGCTGATGAAGCTTTTCTGTTCCATCCATATATTTCAAACGTCATCTGATCGGTTCTCTACCTCTCCCCTCCGTAACACACCACTTCTGGCACTCCTGTCTTGAGGGGAATCGGTTTTGGTTGCCACCACAGCCCCCGTACACAAAGGGCCTGCATTCCCCTGAGCGACGGTGGAAGTACCAGAGCAGAACAAACTCCGTACAGCCGCCCTCCGACATTGGCTCTAGGCAGCGATCAGCAGCCGAGCCTGGATCCGAAGTGAAGAGACAGGACAAAGTGAAAATAAAGAGTTAAAACCTGTGAGATCATCAATAATAGTCGAACTGGCTATGGAAACTTTTTTTTTTTTTTACACCATCTTCACCTCTAACAGCCACTACAGAGAAGAAATTTAGGGCCAAAGAGTTTATTTACTTATGTCAACATACACACATTCTGAGTAAAGAGGTCCCTCAATTTTGCCACTTCAGGCTGTCAGTTTAGAAAGTCACTTACTGGAGTTAGAAATAGTTCACCCAAAAATGAATGTTTTTATTTTCATTATCTACTAGCTCTCATGTCACATGGTGAAATGTGTATGTCAGTGTCACAAAGGCAGCTGGTGCAGCTTCATTCACCCCTCCTTAAACCAGCTGCAGTGAATGAAAATTGTTCTTTTATGGCTCCAAAAATGACAAAACGCCCATAAAATTACTCAAGATACTCAACATAATCCAAGTGCTCTGTAGCCAAACGATTACACTGTGGGTCCAAAAGTCCAATATTTACCTCATTATCTCCTTCTGCAGGGCCAAGTGTCTCTACAGAGGAAGCAGATGCTGCTTTCACTTTCTGTCAGAAACAATCATGTTTTCAACTACTGTTTCGTCAACACTGACAAAACAGACCCTGAAATAAAAGTGGGGAAAGGATTTTTGTGGACTATCTTAGAAAAAGTGAAACAGAGACCCTTTGTGCTGTTTAATAATTGATATTTATTTAACTTTACCATCAAAAAGTTCTTTCATGTGGCACCTAAAAGTTAAACAAAGTGAAAATATCATCTGGGCATCTTGTGTATCATATAAAATTCAACTTTGCTTTATGTTTAGACACAAAACACTTATACTGTGCTGTTTGGAGTAATTTTTGTAAGATACTCCAGTCTTGAACATGGCTGCTGCAGGGCTGCGTCAGGTAACTCACTGATATGAGAATAAAAGGACAATGATGAAAATCAATTTTTGGGAAAAGATTCGTCAGTTCTTAAAATACTCTCAATTTGCTTATGTATTAAATGAGTCAAAATGAATGAAAGAGGAGAGCGGAGGACAGGAGAGCAGACTTCAGATAGTAAGGAGACGGTTTGCAGGGACTCCAGGAGGCCCCTTAAATTCAGCCTGTAACATTTCAAAAGTGAGATCTGAAAGAGATCACCGAGCTGTACAGGCAAGCCTGAGTGAAGTTTTGTGAAAGATTTGTGTGATCTTTCATGTTGGCATACAGGCAATTGTCAGCTGAGCTACTGGAAGCCATAAATTTATTATTATCTCTGCTGACTCAGACACACGCATCCTCATTATTCTCTAGAGACAGCGCTCCACTGCAGATTGTGAATGTATAAATTAAATGAAAAATCACACACACAGGCTGAAACTCAATTTTTTCTCTCTTTCAGTGTACACACACACACACACACACACACACACACACAAACATACACACACACAAAACACACACACAGAGCTATAGACAGACAAGACCAAACTGAGCGAGGGGGAAGAAGAGAGGAAGAAGAAAAGAGAAGATAATAAAAGAGCAGACGTTTCCATCTCAAACCAAATCTTTGCCACTCACCAGTCGTCTTTTCTCCAAATACCCTTCTCTTCTTCCTCTGTCCCGACTCCACACTCCTTTCCCCGCCAAAATCTGAAGTCCAGAGGCAGTACAGTTAGAAGGCTACAGGTTGGTGGACTCAACCATTGGAGACTAAGTAGGGGCTGCGTGGACTGGACCAACACTTAACAAACACTGGTACAAGTGTCCTGTATGTCTTACTGCCATTATGGTGCACTGACCTAACATTTGGAATCACAACACACCTAATTTAGTGTGAAGGGGTTGTGTGCAGCATTTCAAAACAATACATTATATCACTGTCAGCCTCACTGCTATTTATGTCTAATTACTGAAAATAAATGACACCATGTTTGGGTTGATGCCAGTGGTGTTGGCACTAGTGTTTCTCCAAATTCAGACATTTCCCATACACCCTGTTGCTTCCCGTCATAATGTTGCTACTGGCTCCCACTCCCCCTTCCTGTTGATGTGTGTGTTTGTTTGAAAGACCAAGAGGAATAAGCCCTTCATTAAAGCAAGCACTCATTCAAGCACTCAAGGTAAGCTAAAATGAAGTTGAGACGATCAGCCCTCATCCTGTTTCCTGCCTTCAAGGAATCCAACAGATAATTATGGCATTATGGTAGTAATACTGATGTCTCAAAATGAATATGGAGATGATGTATAGACTATAACCCATCAGACAAATGGGTTGTAGTCATTATATTGTATACAGGATGAGGTAAAAAGCCTCCATTCCACATCTAATAATTGTGATCTATGAATAAACATGCTGACATTGACAGCGGCAATGACAGAGATGTTCTTTGATTATTTTCTTGGTAATGTGGTTACCTGAAGCAAGAAGCTGGAATTACAATAAATTGGAGTGCAGGAAGCTGATCTCGCCTGAGGACTATGAGCTCTAATGAGCTGTGTGAAATACTTTCTCTGACTTTTTGCCCACTTTTTGTCTTCACGCTGGTAGCTGCAGTCAATGCAGCACAGAAGAATGACCATTTCATTTTGACACAAATAACAGTTTTAACCCTTACTTAACTAAACAAGTCAAGGAAGTACATGTTCTTGTTTGTAACTCGTGGGTTTTTGGGTCAGCTATACTGTCAGTAACTACATTGTTGGTTTCATTTCTGTCTTGATAGTTTGGATTTATTGCTAAACCAGTTTTTTGCACTGTCTCCCAAAGTTTAGAAATTTCAAAGTGTTGGGCGGTGACTCACAAATTTGATGGGGAAAACTGATAAACGTGTTTTCATTACCAATGCCATAACTGTTTCATTGACTTTCACTGTTTCACCAAGCCACACAAATGAAGACATGAGACATCATGCAGCATCATCCATGATGCAGTTTTGTGAATCGTGATGCCTCAGCCATTTGTGTGTGTTTGGCCCGTTTGTGCTCGCTTGTGTCCCACAAATGGAAATTTGCAGCTATATTTACCACCAGTATTATTATTACCAGTGTGGTTTGATGGGATCCCCTCTTCTCTGAGGACTACAGGGGCCAGACTGGCCATTTCTCCCAGTCCATCTCCAAATGTGTTCTTTTCCTCTTCATCATCTTCCTCTCCCATCCCCTCCTCAGTTTGCTCACTAGTGAACAACGATACAGTGTCCTCTGGCTTGCTGTCACTCTCAGTCACCACGGTCTCTTTATCTGGATCCATGGACTTCACTAAGAGCTGGTATTCCATCCCTGCAGTGCCACACGCGTGCATAAACACACACACACACACACACACCCACACACACACACACACACACACACACATACACATGCACACACACACACAAAGACACATGAAAACCATATAAGAATAGTGTTGTTTGTTAATAACAGTACTCTAGTTTCATTGTGTGTCACGTCCTGAATTAAATGGAGAGACAGACTGGAAAGGTAAAAGTACATTTGACTCTAAGAATATAAAGTCTTGGTGGATTCTTGTGGCGAGGCGTCACTTAGTAGCGGCCTCGTGTTTGTGAATGGCTCCACTGTGGCTGGCACCATGGTGAGTGTTCCTCTGAGAGAACATAACAGATGGCACAGCACATATGGGTGCTGCCACGGGAGCTCAAGAACACACACACACACACACACACACATACCCACACACACACACACACACACACACACACACACATATACCCACACACAAAATATGTAGCTAGAGGCACAAACTCATTCACTATTCGGCAAATTGTGCATAAAGAAGTGAACAAGCATAGATGGTTCGAAATGTGTACAAGTAAACAACATATCCGTGCATGTATGCACATACATACACATACACACACACACACACAAACACACACACACTCACCGCACTTTTCTGCCACCTCTTGGGTGACAAGCTCCTTCACTTTTTCAACCTTGAGGCAGAGAGAGACAAGATTCAAAGTCAGTGTTACTGACATCAAATGAATATTTCATTCACTGATTCTAGTTTTACTAACCCTGGAAGTAAATTTCATGAATGTGTGTGTGTGTGTGTGTGTGTGTGTGTGTGTGTGTGTGTGTGTGTGTGTGTTTGGGTGTGATAAACACGCACAGAGAGTCCAGGCTCCCCCTTGTCCCCCTTGCGTCCTTCATCCCCCACCTTCCCCTGTGGGAAAAGCACATTCACTCATAAATGAATGGGACTACGGGCAGAAAATGCTGCATAATCTTCAGTGGATCTCATGATAATGCATGCGCTCACTTAAAACTCAGGGAAGAAAAGAGCATTTACAGAAAAAAAGGTTTGTCTTACACTGTCCCCTTTATTTCCAGGAGTCCCAGGTGGTCCTCGCTGACAAGGCTTTCCTCTGCCTCTTCTGCCCCTCTCTCCCTGTGGAACAATGATCAGATTCAAATTACACACAAAACACACATCTATGAGTTTTCAAATTCTTTCACACAGAACTTCAACACTGAAGAAAATAATGAATAACGGCCCAATTTAGCCCGCTCATTAACCTATATTTCTGAACTGTGTGAATGACAGACTTCCCAATTAGCTGCATCCTTGGAAAGTCCTCATTAGAAGTTCCCAGCTACTCACTGTCAACATGGAGAGTCTGGTAATTGTAGCTGAAAGGAGCTAATTGAATGACATATTACTTGAAAGCTCCAGACAGAAATAGCCATCTCTCTCTCTCTCTCTCTCTCTCTCTCTCTCTCTCCCTCTCTCTCTGTGTGTGTGTGTGTGTGTGTGTGTGTGTGTGTATTAATTAAGGCCATGTCTTGGATGTATCTGCTGCTACAGTACAGTCCTACAGAGCATCATTCTGACATTCTGCCCATTGTGTTCTGTCACCATTCTGCTTTTACTTGGAAATGGAAATTATTACATTCAAAAATATAAAAAAAATAAATAAATGAGAGAATGGAGAATAAGAGAGGGAGAGAGGAGCCACACAGAGAAATAGAGAGAAATGAAAAATAAATCTCGACCAAAAGAATAAAAAAACACATAAAAAAAAAAAAACGTCCTTTTCTGAATAACCTCTCGATTTTTTCTGTTACATCTACATCTATGCCATCATCTGATGAGCCACTTTTAATTCATAACATTTTCAAGTGCAATACACAATGTTTTTAAGTGCAATATCCACTCTTTTTGAAGTATTTATTTTAGTTTCATATTTATCGGCTGTGTGATTGTTTTCTTTCTTTAATTTTCTCATTAATTGCACTAATCAGGAGTTATGGTCCTAATTTTGTTGTACATGCACAATGACAATAAAGGTTTTCTATTCTAGACAGTCCAGCATGCAGAGCATAAAACGATGCATAGTCGAGTGTGTATTGTGTCTTCTATTGCCACTTGAGCGAGTGGGTGTACCTTAGGTCCTGTGTCCCCTCGGGCTCCTGAGGGTCCTGGTCTTCCCGGGTCTCCATCCCTCCCTGGACTCCCTGCTGACCCTTTGAACCCTGGGAAGCCGGGGAAACCTGCTGCCCCCTGCGTGGAGAAAGACTAACATGAGCGAGTAAACTAACTTGTGATGGATGCCATTTCATCATTCAGTTATATAATGGTTCAAGTGTGTACAAAGACACTAAAAAATTAATACCGGAAACCTAAATGTAAAATACTAAACATTTGCATTTTTGAAAAGTAAATGAATCATAAAACATGACCTGATGGTGCACGGGAATGCATAAACATGATCAACAGTCAAGCTGGTTTGACTTTGTTTTAGTAATATTTTATTGACCTTGTCTCCTTTCTGTCCTGGGGCACCGTCCACACCATCGATCCCTCCAGTCCCCTTATCACCCTAAAGATATCACATGAAAAATTATGAATTCAAATTTTACAAATGAAAAATTATGAATGAAAGTAAAAACTGAGTGTATTTGTGTACCTTACGTCCCGTGAGTCCATTGAGCCCAGGTATTCCCGGAGTGCCAGGTAACCCCGTGTCACCCTGTCATGCAAACATTTTTCACATCATCTGTTTCACCAACCTAAATGCCTGTTTGGCCTCAACAGAATCAAAGGCCTAACCTTTTCTCCATCCAGTCCTGGGCTCCCCATGCGTCCAGGTAAGCCTCTGAATCCCTGAAAAAAAAAAAAAAACAGGTAAAACTTTAGAATGTAACTACTCAAGCAGGCATAAAGAGCTCCCAAGAAAATGAGCTTCTGATTTGCAACACAACACAAGCGACAAGGTTGGAAGACAAACAATTAGCAGTGAGTAATGGTAATTGCTCAAGACAAGCCTTCACCTTCTCCCCCTTCTCCCCTGTGTCGCCTGGCAAGCCTGGCTCTCCTGAATTGCCCTGTGGGAGGAAC
This sequence comes from Myripristis murdjan, assembly GCF_902150065.1. NCBI lineage: Eukaryota > Metazoa > Chordata > Actinopteri > Holocentriformes > Holocentridae > Myripristis > Myripristis murdjan. Next base: position 10,976,857 of record NC_044002.1, read on the forward strand.
AAGAGTTTTGAATAAAGTGTTTGATCATCAGAATAATGCCAATAGAATCACTCATGCCTTATATTCCTCTGCACCTGATCACCCTTCTGTCCTTGCAGTCCTATTTCACCTTTTTCCCCCTTGGCTCCATCCAATCCATGATCACCATTGCGGCCCTAGAATCACATCATTAGCCCATGAACAGGAAGAGTTGTGTGTGTGTGTGTGTGTGTGTGTGTGTGTGTGTGTGTGTGTGTGTGTGTTTAAGTATCTACTGTACCTTTACACCATTAGCACCTGGCTCCCCTGGATCTCCCTGTAGAAAAAAAAAAAAAAATCATACACAGCGCTTCAGAGATTGTAAGTGCATATCTTTCGGTGGATGAATTTCAAAAAGATGAATGTTTATCCAGTGTTAACAAATTTGACTGAACCCTTTCTCACTTTCTGGCCTACTGGTCCTCGGGCTCCAAACGGTCCCACTGCACCCTTCGTGCCTGCGTCGCCCTTTAGGCCCTTCAGATTAAAAATCAGGCACACAATCATTACATGTCCTTTTAAATCCTTCTTCTTCTTTGCCTTTTTAATGTTCTCACTGGGAGCTCGTACCTTGAATCCAGGGGGACCATCTTCCCCCTTTTCTCCTTTATCTCCATCAAAACCTGGCGGGCCTCGCACACCCTGAATCACAAATTACATGCTGTCAAAAGCTTTGTTTAAACACCTTGCTTTAATTGCAAGGAAATTCAAATGATTGAATCAAATTAAAAGAGCAACAGAGTGCGCTGAGACATCATCCCCAAGAGGATCTTACCGCCTCTCCCTTGGTGCCCTTATATCCGCGGGGACCTTGGATTTGAAGCACGCTGCCCTGCAGAAAGCAACTGATTGGTAACTACAAGCACCACATCAGTGTAATCCACAAGTAATTATGAAGTGGTATCAGGATGATAAAAATGACTATATAAAGGAAATCCTAAGAAATGATCATTCAATCTCTCATTTATACATCTTTTGCTACATATCATTAAAATCATAGTTTCATGGCAAGAAAAGTTAATATAGGCTAAATTCTGGTTCACCTACAAAATAACAAGAATCATACCCTCTCTCCTCTGACTCCAGGTGATCCACGGTCTCCCTGGAAAGTAGCACATTTTTGCCAAACATGATAAGTATTTCCATTCCAGTTTTCTCCAAATGTACATAGATTACTGTAATTATTTGCTGCATTGCTGTCCCAGCCAGGAAATTGTGCATTGTGCATGCATGTTACAATATAATGTGCCCCATCCACTTCTGATGAAAAATCAGTTCCAAAAGACAACATAAACTGGGCCAAATGTGAGTGGCACTGATGAGAGAAGGTGTGTTTACAAAGAAAGTACACAGGGACTGACACTTCAGTGGGGAGGAGAGAAGCGAGCCTCAGGGCAGAGGGACTGACAACTGACATCACGCCAACCAAAACAACCTTGTGACACCTCAAACTGAATGGAAGATGACTATCGTAGAAACCAATAAAAAAAAACCAAGCTCCTGGACACTTGGATGTCAGTGCTGGTTTCCATTGCTCCTGTTTACGCAAACAACTCGCTCCAACAGCACGTCATGTATAAATAAAGCATGTGTTGCGTGCAGAGAGGGTCAGTAAGTTTAATTACTCTGCGGCATCACAGAGACTGCCAGCCTTTCATGTTTTTCAGTGCATTACAAAGTCTAGATATAACTGAGAATGGTGTGTAAACAGAACACATGCAATCAGCTGGCGTCCTGAGGGCGAAGCTTCAGTGATGAGAGAGGTCAAAGGGGGAATGTCATGCCTCCCTTAAGCTGACAGGCGGGTCGCAAACATTTATGTTGCACTGAGCAAATACTGTACGAGCTGAGTGCAACACTGATGTGCAGAAGGGCATCTCAGAACACACAGTTTGTTAAAGGTTGAAGTGGATTGGCCACAGCAGCAGAACACCATGCAAAGGTCATCTCCTGTTGGTTAAATAGTAGATGGCTGAGGAGTGGAACAATCATTACATGGTCCAACACGCTGAGGGCAGGGTCAAGGTTTGCTGGAAACAGTATGAATCCATGGATCTCCTCTGTCTGCTGTCAAGCGGGGAATGTTTTCTCCATACACCTTTGTACCAGTAGAGCATTGTGCACACAATAACATAGCAAAGTATTGTTACTAACTAGGTGCGCGCTTTCATGGCGCTTTTTCAAACAAAAGCTCCCAGCAGGATAGAGCATCAATGTCTCAAAATGCTTCCAGGAACATGACAGTAAATATTTTAGCACAAAGCTCAACCTGAAAGAGCTTTGGGATGTTTGCATCAGGGTTCCCCACACTCACTTGGATATCCAGTTCAAGAGCTTTTCATTGAGTTGTAAGGTGTTGTTCATATTTGTTTAAACAATGGTAAGGAAATCAAAGTATGGCTATTTTTTTCTCCTTCAAATCAATAAATCTACTTCTAAACTTTTAAGGCCCGCTGCAGCAAAATTCTGCAGAAAATATGTGACACAATCAAATAAATATACAACAAAACCTATTGAAGCATTTCAACATCTTATTGAATCCATGCCTTAAAAAATTCAGGCTGTTTTGCCAGCTAGGTGCAGGCCACTTAATAAAGCAGATACTGACTGCATATCAACAGAGGTTATAATGTGTGTATAACAACATACTGGCTTACCTTTTCACCTTTGCTTCCTTGCAAGCCTTTCAGACCCTATTAAAAGAGGTCATGTAAAAGCATGTACATCATTTCAACTCAAATGAAGGTCTTGAATGGAGTTTTGTAACCAGCGGCATAGCTCTGAAAAGTAAGGTGTGATACTCACTCTATGCCCTGGAGCTCCTTTAACTCCTACTATGCCCCTTTCACCCTGTAGAAAACAAGATCCAAAAGTTTGCTTTATCCAATGCAAAACGTATTCTTCACAGAAATCGGCAATGAAATTTTGAAAGGAAAAAAGCGTGGACCAACAACACACCTACAGCAATAATTATCCAATTTAGCAGCCATTATCCAGTCCCCACCAACATTTCCCCATCCTCACAAGCCAGACAATCTTGGATGCTGATCACAGTGAGAGAATATTTTCCATTCCAAAACCTGAGATCAGGCATTTTCACCTGATTTAAAAAGGGACTGAACCTGGACAAAATGTTCTTTCCACCCTCAGAGGTAATCTGAAGTATAAACTGTGCTCACCCGTCTGCCTGGGATCCCAGCCACACCCCTGGCACCGGGCTCACCTGGCAGACTGTCACCCTGATGGGAAGAAGAATACTATGCTAAACTGCAAACATTAAAACAAACGCAAGCTCAATCTACATGTCAGAGCAGAAAGCAAAAACAAGCAACAACAAATTCTAATGCACATACTTAAAATATATCATATATATACTCTGCATTATTGGATAAAGACAGGTAATACGACTGTTTATATGTTGCATGTACCTTTTCTCCTTTCACTCCAGGCACACCAGGAGGACCCTTAGGAACAAACAATAATAATGTCAAATTCTTAAAATAAATTCTTTATAATAAAATATTGGTATGATGATGATATGTGGATGTGAACAAAAAAGCTCCAGCTGTCAAATTAAATTTTACTTTCTTGAACAGGTGACATTTTATTTTAATATACATGAGGTTGCTAACTATTTACATCACTGCATGCTGTCTTTAGTTGCCCCACAAGAGGAAACCCTACTTAAAACTGACACCTTCATTAAAAGTCAAAATAAAAGCCAAGAAATGATCAGATGCATCAGTTGTGAAGTTTGTTGAGACAGTGTGTGTTTTCTAACCAGGGGGCCTGATGCTCCTCGTGGTCCAGGAGATCCAGGTAATCCGTTCTTTCCCCGTCTCCCCCTTTCCCCCTGCATCAACAGACAACATTAAGTACCATGAAATACAGCTTATGGTCTGTGTTGCTGTCACAACCATCTCCATGTTGGCCCAATGCAATTTGTTCAGATACTTTCACTGTTTTTTTCTCTGTTTGAAGGCGGTTCAATGGCAACTTTTGACACACACAAGATAATATTAAGTGATACATTATGGGATGTCAACCTGTCTTACCTCTCTGCCCGGTTCTCCTGGATCCCCCGGCTGACCTCTCAGGCCTGGGGAGCCCTGAATGCCTGGGTTACCACGGATACCCTGGATACCTTGAGCACCTGGAGGTCCTGGCTCACCAGGCTCACCCTGAGGAGAGAGAGACGGAGAGAGAGACAAATTCAATGTTTGGCAGACAAACACAGTGAGAGGAGGTCACTTGTTTTGTGTGATGTCATTATTCAGTTCTATTTCTTTCAAATTAATTGCTTTCGATTAAACTCTTCCTTGCCATTATCAATTTATACGTTTCCACACACAATTTCAGTGAGTGAGTCATTGAGGCAATTAATTTCACTAAATGAAAACTGAAATGAGAAACAAAGTCAATTAAAGCAAGAGTGATAGAAAGACAATGAGAAGATTAATTGCTATCTCAGGGATGCTATTAATCAACCGCTGACTGTTTTTTGAGGAAGTGAGGAAACTGGTAAAAATCACCTTTTGTCCTGGAGGACCAGCCTGCCCCACTGGCCCTCTGTGACCAATACCTGGCTCACCCTACACACACACACACACACACACACACACAGAGAGAAACACACTGAAATGCACTGACAACTCAACCAGTATTTCAGTCTCATGCAAAGACATACACCGTGTTCAAATCAAGTTGCACTCAGTCTGGCAGAAGGGTAGTGTAGTTTATATCTTACTCATGTATGAACAAATTTGTATTTACCTTTTGTCCCTTTTCACCAATTTCCCCCTGATAAAAGCAGACAATCACAGCACAAATCAGTTGGACAGCTGTACGGGCAGTCTGTGTCTCTACATTTATTTCATGCACCAAAATAAATCATCACAGGCAATGAAGGAAAGAAAAAAAACCTAAGCAGACTTTGCAGAGTCTTATCAAGATGTGGCAGGTTAACAAGGGGAATTATTAATGTCTGCTTTAATCTAGTGCCTCAAACAGAAGCAGAGCTGAGGGGGGCATCAAACGCCCAGATTCTCCTGGTTTTACTGACAGGCGAGACGGGAGAGAAGCTCTCCCCGAGCTCTGACGTCATTCGCTGATGCAACATGGGTAGGCGGGGACAGCAGCGATGATATTTTTATGCACTGGTGGCACATTTCATGGGGTGACTGTCATTCCTGCTATATCGTATTGGGATGATGGTGATGGTGATGATTGTATAATGAGCAGGATGAGACCGATGACTCATGAACTTTGACAATGTCAGGATGTGTTTCAGTTAAGACGAGGCTTTCAAAATGTAAACAACATGTTAGATGTTAATTTTCCTCTTTGTTTTTTTTTTTTTGTTTTTTTTTTTAAGAGTTGAGCAGGTTGCATTTGATATTACTTAACTCTTTGTAGTTACTTTGAATGTTACAGTGAGTGGAATCAGCATGAAACACAGGTATCATGAGTTTGACACTTAAAAAGCTATTGTATTTTTTACTTGAAGACTTTACATGTGCTTGAAAATGAATGTGTGATTATTTAGTTACCTTTGGTCCTTGTTTTCCATCCTCACCTGGAGCGCCCTATTGTGCAAAAAATGCACAAGAAGCATCACATTTATTTGTCTCAACATTTAGTAACAGTTAAAACAAACAAGCGTGTTTGGATCCTGAATAGAAGTGTGAATGAAATCAAAGTGAGAATGTAGCCTTTGCCCTCACCTTCAGGTAAAAATACATTGGAGGATATGGATATGGCCTTCCAGTCTCTTCCTCATAATCCCCCTCTTGCCCTCTCTCCATCTCCGCCCTGCTTCTCTCCCATTCTTCCCTCTCCCTCTCCAAGTCTCGCCCCCTCCCGTTATCTGTTTCCTCTCTCTCCTTTTCCATTTTTTCTCTCTCCAGTTCCATCTCAGCCTCCTTCTCTTTCTCCAGCTCCATTCTTTCTCTCTCCATCTCCAGACGCTCCCTCTCTCTCTCCTTCTCCAGGTCCTCCTCCCCTTCCCTCTCTCGATCCACGTCCTCCTCTGTCTCCCACTCGTAGTCTCCGCTTCGCTCCTCTTCCCCATAATCTGGGACTGTTTCTGTGAATTCTGTTGCTGTCTCTTCCTCCAATCCCCCCTCCTCCTCTTCCTTCTCTACTTTTTCTTCCCCTCCCTTTGTTTCTGTATGCATCATCCTCCCATCATCCTCCCTCCACTCTTGTCTTTCACTCCTGTTTTGGATTTGAAGGTCAGGGCTTGCTTGCCGCTTCTTCTAGAATGACACAAGTTTTATGATGCTAAGCAACATAGATTTGAATTCATATTTAATGTGAATAAACACTTGATAATCAATATCTATGTTTTTGATTGCTTACATTCCAGTTGTTGTGGCCTTGGGCTCCAGAAGAATATGACTACATTTTTGAAAAACAAAACATGAAGAAATAAATCTGACATGTAGCCTGGAGTGACCATAAAAAAGTATTTTCATATTTCATACAATGCAATGCCTTATCCAACATTTTCTTTTCTTTGGTGTATGGATTTTTAAATGTGAAAAGCTGGAGATGTTGAGAAAAAAAAACAATTTACTTTATGTCCATCCTTGTATCGATTTCTTCCACCTGGGACACCCGGCATGAAAGCCTTAAATATTATAATGATTATTATTTTTGTGTTTATGCCTGTTGCTGTTTTCTGCAAAACTAGATGACACTTACCATCGAATCAGGCCAGGGGGCGCTTTTCCTCACCCTGATTCGGGATCGAAGCACCTGTCAAGTCCCCAAAACGTTTTATAAGTGAATTTAGCATCTGTCCTGTCAAATACTTGTGTTGCAGTGTGTGTGTGTGTGTGTGTGTGTTAGAAATGCTTCTTGAAATCTCCTGTCTGAAACAATTCTAGAATATACATTAAGAACGACACACAGGCTTGTTTGGAAAGTTATCTGAATGTTTTTACTCTCTTAAGGATACATGCACAGAGACGTTAAGCACAGATGAAAAATGCAATAACAAAAAAATTTCACCAGTGAAAGGAGCGTGTGATCTGGCTATATAAATGCTGAGAACATCAATATATTCTGACTAGTAATACAAAAATCTTTTATCAAGTAGATTATTAATGACAGTAAACAAAATACAATATTTTTTGTCCATGTTTCAATAAATAAAAAAATTAATGACAACTTGGTACAGAGGGATGTTTATTAAAATTATGGGCACAGGTTTGGGAACATTTGTCACGTTATGATTTAATGTAATCTATATTTGTGAGACACATGATGAAATTGTTTAATAAATAAATTACGAGTAGCGTGGAGAAGCCATTGAATCAAAGGCTGCAGCTCAATTTACACTGAACAAATTAATGAATGTCAATAACCTGGATGTGAAGGTACAATTCTCTTCCTTTGACGCAGTGTTTCCCTATTTTCAACAGTCCACAGCTAAGATGGAAAAAAAAACCCTGATTCAAGACATGAATCTTGTCGTGGCTTTGGGTGAGTGACATCATCAGTGTGTGAAAAGGAGCTGTCCATCATGAAACGTTGGCAGGTTCAGGGCAAGTTGCTCCTCACCAGCGATACACTTCACAGTTTATATACACACACTTCCCCGAGCAGTGTGCACTTGCTTATGAATGCTTACAACCCTACAGTCACATTCTCTCAGGAATTAAGAGAGGTCCTGTTTAAAAAACAAAACAAAACAAAACAAAACAAAAAGAGAGAAAAGTATTAAGAGTAACTCTCTGGAATGAGCTTTTTGTTGAGTAAATCACTCCTGAGGAGTGTGACTTTTAGTAGCATGTCTGTTCATTTGCATTCAGGCAGTTCTGAGAGAAACCGTGCTCAAAGCATGCTGGAACAATCAGGTCTTCTAGCAACTTGCCCATAACGTTTATTCTATCTCATGCTTTGCTTTATATGTATTTTTGCATTGTGATGGTTTAACTGTGCTTTTCATTCACATTCCATTCACATTAGTCTCATAGAAACAAGTGTACCGCTTTGCACTGGTGAAATTTTCACAGGTGTTAGTACGGAAAAAGCTCCTGAATTGTGACGACAAGTGCTCACATCACATACAGCAGGTGTGGGAGGTGTGGTGCTTCATGTAAGGACCTTCCTGTCCTGCCCTTTGCTCTCACTATACATCCCAATAACCATCACTGTATTTGAGCACTTGCCTGTCACGTTCAGGCGTCTGGAGAAAAGTGCAGATGACAGAGCTTTGAATTCTCAAGGCATGCAAGCGTTTTCAAGAGCAGTTTGGTAAAAATCACAAGTCTACCTTGTCTGCGTCCTCTGTTGTGATGGGAGGTGTAAGCATCGACGCTTCCTCCTGATGGTGACAAAAACAGGACAAGAGCAGTTTGAATGGAGCAGCACCACAATGAATCAAAATCTGTGACTTTTTCAGTAAGCATCAAGAAAGCCTAAAGCCCTCATACCCTTTCTATATCACTGTTTGTCTGAGACGGCGGCTCTGTGGTTGTCAAGTGACCCTGAAAGAAAACATTTACTTCACAAATTAAAAACTGAAGACACTGAGCAATAAAAAAAAAAAAAAAAAAAAAAAAAAATCACAAAATTCAACCTGTACAAGAGCTAACTACAGACTTTAGTTTTAAACCACTTGAATGGTGTTTGCTCTTTACATTATGTTTGGGTGTCTGGATTGTACATTCATTAATTTGAAAAACTTAAATAGCTGATAAACTGCTGACATAATGCAGTCAAATACATAATTAATTGCTGGAAGATTTTAGCTGAGGTAGTGGTTTGTGGTTATATTATAATGTAACAACAAGCTGTATCAAACTACAAGAGAGTGTTTTCACCTGTGCAGCCATCTGTCTGTCTGAGCGTGAGGGCAGTGGGCTGAGCTGGACAGGCCTGTGTGTGGGCAGCTGTTCCTCCTGCTTAAGTAAAATAACATCAGCCCTTTACTGAATAAGTAATAATCCTTTTTTCTAAGAGTTTCACTCCACAGATTGGTGGAGCAGCACTCAGCTCATCTGAAATGTATCATTTCCCTTTCCATCAGATTAAAACTTTAATTAAAATATTGACTTATGTTAAAACAGTGAATGAGATTTGTATTGCTTCACTTTTATTGTGAAGAGAAAAAAACAGTCTGGGTTACATATGGTGGTACTCACATTTTGACTCAACAGATAGGGCAAATTTTCCATTTGGACTTCAAGCTGCATATGAGGAGAAATTATAGTATATTTTATGTTAAAATTAATATCACAGTTGAGACTCAATCTAGCTCAGCGCATAGGGACTGAAGAACAGATACCTGCTCTTTCCTTCTCCCCTCCTGAGCGACTGAGGGGCCGGCGATGGAAAGTTCTCCCTGTGGGATTAAAAAAAGAAAAAAAAAAACTTTCCATTATTAATGCCATCATTTTTAATGGCACACAACCTACAGAAAGTCCAATTTTGAAGCGCAGCACAGGTACATGCAGTGGGCCATTATGACAAACTAATTTATTCCTAATAATTAATTCAGGTAGTAGGTGTGTCATTAATCAACTCTTTCCCATCTATTGTGTGGGCATGAATATATTCTGGTCCCAAGAGATGCTGCTATTCAAATCAGGTATTTTGATTATGAGTTGACAGCTCCATTATCAAGAAGGCAGCCACGCACAGTTAGATAATGCTCCAAATTTGCAACAACCCCACATGACCAGGCATCACTTAGATATTTTAATTTCTGGAAATGCAGTGAGTGTCAGCTCTTTTTGAAACCATTTCCTACCTCGTATTCATAACTGTAATCTTCACCATGGTAAAATTCCTCTTCCTCCCCCTGTACCCGCTCACTTGCCTTCACACAGAGGAGAAACAGCGTGACTTATGAACAGATAGAGCCACACAACACAACTTATGAAGTGTGTCAGCGAGCGGAAGATGAGCGCACATAATGCCATAACAAAGCATACAGCCCATTGATTATAACTATTACCATTTAAATGGACTATAGTGAAATAAGCACACTGATGTAAAGACAAATGCATGCATTCAGCTATTTTAGCCAAACCATCTGCTATCTGCTGTTACTGCTGAATTACAGTGACGATATTTTAAATTGTGTTCACTTCTTATAAAAGCCTGAGTGCAGACATTAAGCGGTTACATCTACACAGGTAATGTCACGTTAATGTCATGCTAAGCATCAGCCAGCAGTGTTAGAGCCTGTTTTTAAGCTGGGCAGAGTGAAATGGCTTTGTTAGTTCAATTCCCTGTTTGGCTGGGGCAAAGGTGAAGTTAAGTTTCCAGGTTTTGTTTGACCCCTTCAAGGACATTTACCAGGCGCTGTCTCTGCCTCTTATGTCGTCCTTTGTTTCCTTTGCCCTGCTTAAGAAGTTCACAGTCAGACAGAAAAAAATAAAGGTTTTCCATGCTTCAGAAGTTGTTGATGATAAAGACTGAAACCATGAGTTGATAAGTTTAGGTAGGGAAAAAAGTGGTTAATTAATACAAATCATTAATGCAACACCATTACACAAAGATGTTTAGCAGTCAGCAATGTTAAAGTTACCAGGTGTTTGAGATCTATTTAACCTTTTTTTTATTGTATAAAGTATCAAAATCTAGGGAGAAAAATTATACTGAATAGACCATCAAACTGAAGTGTCTTGAGAATTTTATTTGAGTCACAGTGTTTTTGCAGATGGAACAATAACAGTGATTGCATTTGATCGCTCAGGAGAAAACACTGTCATTTGAAGCTGCTAATGGAGGCTTTACCTTCCCACGCTCCCTGTTCCTCTTCTTGTCTCCTGAGCTCTTCTTGACAGAGTCGTCCCGAGTGAGGAGAACAGTCTCCACCACTGCCTCTGGTAACCCTGAGACATTCTGACGTGCACACACACACACACACACACACACACACACACACACACACACACAGGATTTCTTGCTCTCCATTCAATGTTGTTACGTGGATCCATTTGGAAACTATGGCCCTGTCTATGCTAAGTGCCATTGGGACCAAAAACGTGAATTACAAGGCTGTCACCTTCTTGGAGGATGTAATAACTAACAATGGCTTTACATTAGAGATGGCATTTCTTTGCTATTTTTGCTTGATTGTGCAAAGTAACAGGAAAATGCAAGAAATACAGTGGCGTAGCATGCAACAAATGTCCTAAAAGCCTGATTTGAACCTCACAGGGAAATTATTTTGTATTTACATTTGACCGCTACTACAGTCACATGAACTTGAAGTAGGATGTTGATGAAAAACAAAATCAATACAGCAATCCAGCTCTGGGTAAACACTAGTATAAAAATGTTTATCATGTTTTAACATGTTCAACGTGCTCTCAAACATGTTCTGCAAAAAGTTACAAATTTAAAGTTGCAGAGCCCCTTACCTCCTGAGTGGCAGTGTGGTTGGAAGTAGAGTTGATCACAGTCAGATTAATTTTGAGTGGGGATATTTCAATGCCATCCTCATCCACCGTCCCCTTCCCCTCTGTTCCCCTTGACCTGGCTCCAATCCTGCCCAGCTCCTGATCTCCATTCAGCGACGTGATGGCCAGCAAGGCAGGGCCCTCTGCAGTTTCATTCAGAAGGTCCTTCAGGGGAAAAGAGGAAATGAGCAGTCATGAGAAGAACATTCATCTGATGTAAGGGAAACATTAGAATATACAAATTGGTTAAACATTGTCTAATTTGAGTGTAATGTGTCATTTCCATCCTTTCCTTCTTATCGCACGGCAACACTCCTCCCACAGGAAGAGGATCACATTATGGAGAATTAATATCATTCATGCTCACAGAGAAATAGGTTAACGCTTGACACTTACAGCTGTGAGAGGCTCTGGAAGCTGTCTGTTCAACTCGGGGTCTTCTATGGTGTCTATCTGTGACCTCTGCTGGCTGGAGAGGTCAAACTTCACCGAACTCTGTTCAGACGACACAGTCAGGCATTTATAGATAGTCTCACAGGTCAGCCAGTATGTTTTATACTAAAGGTGCCTTATAGGATTTGTAGGCTTGGTAAGATACAGTATAGACTCTTATAAATTAACTTACATAGCAAAGCAATCTCAGCCAATTGTATGCAATATATGCTGAGGATGTAAAATATTTCAAAATGCAAAAGTACAACTTGCATGCATTACTGAGTGCCATCCACATGTAAAATATTACAATGCTTCTGTCATTGCTAGATGAATTTTAACCACTGAGGCATGGACCAACCACTTGCTATTAACAGACTCTCACTTGTCACTTCCTTTACAAAACCATGCACTCAGAGTTTACATACTGTGTACTCGGTGATGATGTTGGAGTTGTGAGTTTCTATGTCCTCTTTTGCTTTCCTGGAGCTGTCTAGCACCTGAAGCAACTCCTCTATTCCCTCCTGTAGCAGTCTGTCAATTAAGGCCTTGAGCAAGGGAAGCTGAGGAAAAGAGCTTTTATTCAGATGGGCATACCTTGAAAATCCAAGAAACTCAAAATCTATTGAAGTCAAAATCTGCAGGATGTCACAGAGCTCACCCTGATGCCGTAGGCTTCAAACATTGCCTCAATGTCCTGAGGAAGACGGAAGTACATTGATAATCAATAACATGCATGGATATGTTAAATGAGAGCATAATTTTGCAATATCCTATACTCACCTTCATCTCAACTGATTTTCCAGGGGCTCCAGCATCACCCTGTAGAGACATGAAACTGAGCAGTAAAAATAATGTCATTTCTTGTCCTCCATGTGTTTCTTATGGGAAAACATCGAACAGCACATACCTTCTCTCCTTTCAAGCCTCTCTCCCCTTTATCTCCCTGTAAAAAATTAAAAAAGCTATGAACTACAGAGCCATTATTGCTCTTACTTATGAATCGTCTTTGGTGAGAACCCCATTACCATCTTACCTTCCTTCCCGGTGAGCCCTGGATGCACAGAGACAGAGGGGCAACACATTGGAACATGCATCTAGAATGCATGACATCAAGCTCATGCCACAAGCTAATGACTCCCAACATCTATCAGCACATCTAGCATTTCAACTCTCTAGTAAAACTCATATAATGATGCACTCTGATGCCAGGGAAAATATAATGTAAGGTTTTTGGCCATGCCATGCTTGGATTGATGTGCTACTTTTCATAAGAGCTGCAAGCATGCTGTGTGTGACCATCAAACTCACCGTGGCTCCTGGAGGACCCATTGGGATAGGAAATGCTTGTCTGATGTTTTCAATGGTGGCACCCTGTGAAATGACCCACACAACAATCAGAAAAAGAAAACTGGCATTCAACAGAACCACTGCCAGGTCTAGAGGGACCTGCTTTCGGTTATTCTGAAATACGCTGAAACTCAAAACATGAAAAAAAAAAAACGGAAAAAAAGAAACTGGTGCTGATGAAGAAAATTACCCTGTCTACATAGTTTAACATATTGCTCGACTGACTTTTTGAAATCAGGAAACTTTTAAAAGTTTCAAGAGGTGAGGGATTCTCCTCTCCCAGTCTAATAAATTAGTGAAATTGCAGGCAACTATTTTTACCTCTGGAGTGACAAGCACTTGCGTACCAGGCAAACCTGGAGGTCCCGGTTCCCCCTTGCTACCATCTTTACCCTGGTGAGGGAACACAGTCACTTAGTGCTCTAGTTCACACCTCATTTTTTTCACAAAGGCAATTTGGTTTTACCACTTACATTTACACCTGGCTCTCCCTTGTCACCCTGGAAAGAAGAAGGAGAGAATACCTTTTGTATTCATTACATTGCTTAATTATTTTTTTTTTTTGCCCAATAAATAAATGTAAAGCACCTTTTTGCCATCATCTCCTTTTGGTCCTTTTTCTCCCTGTGAAATGAAAATGCATTTTTAATTTTGATCAATTTGAAAAATTAAATACTTAGTTACATGACACTATATTAAGGCAAAAAAAAAGATAGTAAAGTGAAACATAGCACTGTAATAGCTGAATGAAAATAGATCCTCACATCTTTTCCTGACAGGCCCCTCTTCCCATCAGTTCCAGGTCTCCCCTACAGAGAAAAGGAAATTAATACAAAGACAATTTCAACAATTTTCTTTCAGACTGATCATTGTGCTGGAGACATAGCAAGTCAATGTTATTCATACACCTGAAACAACATGATATTTAATTTAATTACGTGCCCGTTGAATTAATACATTAAAGATATTCAAAATGAATTGCCATGCTGAGCTATTATGTACAAAAGATTAACAGACAATTTTGCAGAGTGGTGTGACAGTGCTACTGAAACAGCTTTTTTTCAGGACACTGATGCTTAGATAAAAATCCTGGTATTGATACATTCTAAGTGATGCCCTATAATAAAAGGACATCAGCCTCCAAGAGCAAAATGCAACAGTTTCTTCAACTCATGAATGCTCTTCAGACTTCTGACAAAGAGAAAATGTTGAAATGCATCAAGCCTATATTCTGTCTTTAATGCAATCTGTCATATCATGGATAGGAAAAAGACAAAATGATACTCACCGGAGTTCCTGGTAAGCCAGGCATTCCAGCGATCCCCACCCGACCTTGGTCTCCTTTCTCTCCCCTCTGTTCACACACACACACACACACACGCAGACACATACACACACCCCTGTCACTTCTGCTGCATAGTCACAGATTTGTGCAATGTATGGCACATGGTAGTGGATCAAAAGGTAAGTAACTATATTACTTGAAAGTAGAAAATGATTTCAAAGTAAATTCTGTCATTTGGGTGCATCCAAAGACATTATTACCACTCTCATAGTTAACAGACTGTAAACTGTGCAGCAACTCATTACTGCAATACTCCGTATATATTGTTGTAATATTATTGTGGGATTACTGCACATATTTTTTACATTATGCATATATATAGATAGTTTACTAATTTCTAATGCACATATTTTTACTTAGCCTAATTCACATATTTTCACAAGTCTTATTTTCCTTTTTTAGTTCTTATAATTTCATTAATCCTTATGTTTTTCTCTCTCGAATTTAAGCAACTGACCCAATTTTCCAAATGCGGATCGATAAAGTCGTTCTGATTCTGATTCTGATTAAGCACATCCATAACTTGTCTTTATGTTTAAATAATTACTTAAGTGTCGACTCCATAATATCAGCAGCCATTCGTGAATAGCAGCTGCAGAGGCGGGTGTAGTGAGGTGAGCTCAGATGCAAGCCTTGGCTTTGATGTGGTTCATTTCAGGCTTTGTGGAGCTCAGACGCTCGGCTTCTATCAGCTTTTAACACCAAGCAAATGGAGGCTTTGGGCACATTTTAGGGTACTCATGGATTTTAATAATATGATTCATCACTTTTAGATCTGCATAAAGACATATTCAAAGCCGTCCCTGCTTTTCCTTTTGATAAACTAGTTTTTGGTAGGTGAGATAATCCTATTCAGTGGTGTCTTTTTTCATGAGAGAAAGTGATGCCTTGTGAAAGCGTGCTCGTAGAGAGTAATAGCCTTGCCTTCAGCATGCAGATATTACATTGTGTCAGTCTGGCCATTGGGCCTTTGTTTCATGTAAGTGACTGAGTCATAGCACCTGAGACACAGACCCAACTGACTGTGTCCACACTGAATCAGAGAATTTCATCTCACATCTCCATTGTACCCTCTCACTTGATGGATTATTAACTGCTCATCTCCATTGTTCCCACTCATTTGATGTTTCATTAACTGCTTATTTTTATTATAAACTATTCCTTAGAAGGGCAGGTGCAACAATGCCTCCATTATTTCTGGTCTCGCAGAATTTCTACATGTTTGCTGCTTCTACATGTTTCCAGACATATTGTTTCATGAAGACACTTTGCACCAGTTCATCCTTATTGCAGAGCTTCTCTTTCTGTTGTTTGAGCCCTTTTCCCTTTGTGAGTTATTAAGCTGTTCAACTATATACAACACATCTCACCAAAGGTCAGAAATGTGAGAAATGTGAAATAATTCATATATAAAGTGTCTGTGCACTCACCAGACCTGGTTCTCCCTTTTGTCCCTGGTCACCCTGCAGGTGTTACAAAAAATATACTAAAGCTGGTATAATTATATAGCATTTTGAAGACATAAGGACAGAGCAGGTCATTTATCTGTAATTGCAGGACACATGGAAAAGGAAACAGCATTAATGCATGAGTTGAAATGCATGTAGATGTTTGTCTAACCTTGGCTCCTGGCTTCCCGGGTAGTCCATCCAGTCCATCTCTCCCCATCCCAGACACACCCTGCAAAGCAGCATCAACACATTTTTAAAACCTCATTCATTTAGAACTGTTCATTTCAAGAGCTAAACCACACTGATATATACAGTACCACAACACAAAGTAAATGCAATGTAGGTGATGTCCATACAGTACCAGAGATGAACCCGGTGGTCCAGGTTTGCCTTCAGGACCCTGTGGACAGACAAATAAAAATATTTGATATCTGTACCATCCTTTTTTGTTGTTGCTTTTGTTGTGTTCATTCTTTTGTGTGTTTGCACTACTATCTATGGTAGTCATTATCAGTTTGCTATTGAATTTTCAGCACACAATAATGTGTTGATGCTATTCAGTGGAACAAAAGATGTGATGCTCACTCTTGGCCCAGGCAGACCTGTTTCTCCTCTCAGACCAGGCTCACCAGGTTCCCCTGGCTCACCCTGAGAATATAACAGGGCAGAGCAGGACAGGACAGGACAGGACAGGGCAGGGCAGGGCAGGGAAGGACAGGACACAGCAGGACAAAACAGGGCAGGACAAAACAGAGCAGGACACAACAGGACAGGGCAAGGCAGGGTAGGGCAGGGCAGGGCAGGGCAGGGCAGGAGAGGAGAGGAGAGGAGAGGAGAGAAGAGAAGAGAAGAGAAGAGAAGAGAAGAGGAGAAGAGAAGAGAAGAGAAAACCATTTAATGTTGAATAAAATCAATATATGTCTCTAACATGGCTACATGCGACTCTTCAGTACATTTACCTTGATCACTCTGGTCAATACATTGTTGTCTGAAGCAAACTGATGGGATGAAATCAAAGAGTTAACTTACAAATGTCAGTAAACTAAAAGACAGACATCACTTTCATAAAGTCTTATGGGACATTTGTTTTTATTTAGTGAATAGCTATCTACTATGGTATTAAAAGTTTATTTACGTGTGCTCCTCCCGGTGGCCCCGGTTTTCCCTTTGGAATGTCAGCCGCAGGATTGAAACAAAACAACAAGACACAGTTAGAGGGACTTGACACCTCACAATGCTAAACTCACCATATTTGCAAGACAGAGGAAAATTTCAGACGCACTGAAGGGTGTCATACATAAAAAAGCCAAACTTAATTACTGAGCATATCAAAAAAGAAATCAAGGAATCACAAGAGGATAGCGGGTTGCAGAGATGTGAGATGTAGAGTCTGACAGAGGAACAATCAGAAGGCAGCCAACCAGGAGAAACAATAAGACATGCTCATCGACTGAGCACACATAAATATAAACACACCGGCTCTCCTTTTTCTCCTTTCTTGCCATCTGTCCCCTGAGAGGAAAATTGAAATCTCATGTTATCTTGATGCAAAACAATTCAAGTTTATATATTCCACTGAATGGTGGGGACATTCCAAGAACAAAACAGACTGATTCCCAACACGTATTTTATTAACACTAATGTTTTTGTCAATAAAGAACTACATTAGAACTTACAGACAAGCCAGTCTTCCCAGTATCCCCCTTCTCTCCTGGGTCCCCCGGTCGTCCTGGTAATCCCAGTGGACCCTTGTCAACATTACAGGAAATATTGAATTAGAATGATTTGAACATGTACTGCAACCTTACACTGCTTTTTAGATGAAGGAAGAGTCTATGTCCCTGAACAAAGCAATACTTTACCCTAATTCCTCTTTCACCAGGCTCTCCAGATGGACCTTGCTCACCCTGTAAAAGACAGAATGAATAAACAAATACATTAATAAACAAACAAAGATAGCATTTAAAGTTGAACATAACTAGTGGTTAAAATGGCTGCTGGAACATTTAGTTTCCCAAGCAATACTAATATAAAACCAGATCCTAATCACACTCACATATTCAGGCTACAATGACTAAACCCAGAATAATCCTGACCAAAAACAAACAAACAAACAAACAAACAAACAAAAAACGAAAAGCACCTTACCTTAGGTCCTTGGTCTCCTTTAACTCCAGGTTCGCCCTGCATAGAAGCAAAACAGTAGCTATCACCAACACGGCATCTTGTAAAGTATCGAGTCGTCTATATGCATACATATTTGAGAATAAAATGAAAACTTGGAAATTTCACGTCAAGAGGTTAAAAGAAAGAATAGAAACTCAAACACTGAGGAACAACAAAGACTTGACATGTTTCTAAGCTCCAGATGAAATGTAGAGCTCTGTTTGGACATGCAATGCTTTCACTCATCCAGATGGCTATGATAATTACTTGTGTCATCTGTGTGATATGTTTTGATACTTTGATACAATCTTTCTGTCCTGTGAGGAAAGTGAAGTAGTATTGTATTGTATCAACTGCAAATGTCCTGTATCATTGCAGTAACAACCATGTAGAATTTACTTACATCTTTACCTCTTAATCCTGGAGCTCCAGGATTGCCAGGTAAGCCGACATTCCCTGTATCCCCTTTAGAGCCGTCCTGCCCCTGGACAAATGAATGACTGGATTTAGTTACATTAACAACCTAAGTAAACATCAAAACCTCCTCACATAATTGATTTTGAGGGTTTTTGTGGGTGCAATGAAAGTGTAGGTGAATTGCCTCAAACAAGCAAAACCTCTTATAAATGACATAGGCAAAATCATCTGCTATGATTTACCTTTGGTCCAGGTTTTCCAGACAAACCAACATTTCCCTGAGAAGGATAAAAAAAAAGAAACATTTATTTTCTTGCCTCAAAGTCATGGCAACACTACAGGGGTTAAAGTGCGAGGTTGTTCATGTTTCTAGTGACTCACCCTCTCACCGTTCTCTCCTTTTGGTCCCTGTTGTCCTGGGATCCCAAACCCAGGACTGCCCTGCACACATCAGAACAAAAAAACAAAACATCCTGCAACCATCTCTTTGTTTTAGACAATATTATTCTGCAGTGACATCTCGCTAACTGAAAATGACAAAATATATGACACAATTGTCATCATTAACCTTTTCTCCTTTGTCTCCTTGTTGTCCTTTTACTCCCTGGGGCCCAGCAGGACCGACTGGACCGATATCACCCTGACAGACAAAATGAATGTGCATACACACACACACACACAGACACACGTGCACATATACACACACAAACACACGTGCACATATACACATACAGCGTACCACACACACAAATCAATCAAAATGATTGTTCATCAGGCAAAATAACTGTAGCAGTGTCAAAACACAATTCTCCACACTTTTAATGGCACCCTGTGGACTGAAATTAAAGAGGTCCCATTCAGAGGACTCTGGAGCATTCAGTCCCACTGCAGAAGTTAATAAGGGAAAATCTTAATTGTGTTTGATAAGCAGACCCAGAGGATTGCCTGAGAGTGCAAGAATACCCCAAACAATTAATTAACAATGCTTCAGCAATAGAAACATAAAGAGAAATCACTTCCCAGTGGACTGACTTTTTAAAGCCATTGACGATAAATGTTAACAACGCACTTTTATACACACGAGTTTGTGAACAAATTCAATAAGCAGATGGCAGCAGTCTGAAGGTTATTAAAGCCAAATTGTGACTGCATTGTCACCTGTTTTGGAATGAACTGGGAAAATGTAGGCAGGAAAATGCAGAGGGGGGTGTTACTCACTCCCCTCTCTCAACAGCTACCATTCGTTTGCCCTTGAGCAAGGCAATTAAGGTTCAATTTCTCCACAGAGAGCGAGAGAAACTCAGTGAGCAAACAGAGCAATGATGTGCCAGATTAGAGGCTGATTGGAGTTTTAGTTATATAAACATTTCTTGGCAACAAAGCTGCTCTGGACGCGGAAGCAATCTCACTCGTTGTGTAAAAACTCAATGGAAAGACCTTGAAGAAACCAGTTTTTCAGAATGAAAGATTGCTAACCGAGTATACACACACACACACACACACACACACACACACACACATACGCACACACACACACACACACACACGCATACACGGTAATTGCTTTGCCTTTTCATGACCACATGAGTATGGCATTCATGATTTTGGAAGGTAAGCAAGTTTACTTACCGAAACAGCTACTAGCCAGTAAAACTAGTCTGAACTCTCTCAGCTAATTTAGATAATTTAGTGCAGCTGGATTGGATTTTTTCCAGGTGCTGCAGGAATGGTAGACCTCCCTTGACTTTAATCCAACTTTACGTAGACAGTTAAAACTGTTGTTATCTGGCCCCGCCTACTGAGATTTAATTCAAACAATAGACAGACAACTAGGCTTCATTGCTTCCTGTAGCTTTGGGGGAAGAGTTACACATCTGGGAGGAGGGATATGCATAACCTCGCCCCACAATCATCTCTACAGGCTTTCTATTTGGATGGCACACAAAATGCCAAACTGATGCATACAAAATGATGAAAAATGACAACTTCGTCCTTCTTCCTTTGATAAATGACGACTGTATTAATGTGAAGCAGGCTCATGCATGCAGGCAGAGCAGAACAATTCCCTGGATACACAACGGTTAAAAAAATAAAGTTGACTTTAGTGACTTACCCTGGTACCCTTCTTTCCAGTTGGGCCAATTATCTGTTGTGAAGGGGGAAAAAGGATGAATTGCGTGCTGTAAAACTGCTGTACAGTGCTGCCGTGTGTAGTATTATATAAGTGGAATGTCTACTACGTGAAATAATCTTTTGCTTTTCTTACACCCTTGGCAGGATCTCCTGGCGCTCCTCTTGGACCCACATCTCCTTTTTGTCCATCTGGCCCAGTCAATCCCTAAAACATTAATGGTAACACTGATAGATTCAAGTGATACTGATTTTAAAAAGGTTAGTAAAAATATACTTTGACTATTATTCCTGACTGTCTGCCTCTCCTGCACATTGCTGTTTATTGTGTTTTATGTTTGATCAGTATATTTTGTGTTTAAATGCTTATTTTCACTAAAGCTAAAAAGCATTAATCCTGTGTTTCTCCTGTGAACTGACACTTTATTTGTACAACTTCAGCTCTGGTCTTTGAATTGGAAAATAAAAATGAGAAAAGATTCACACTGGATGACAAAAGACAGGAAGATTGTCCTCATGAGGACATTTGCACAAGACAATCTGCTCATATTCATTGTGCCGCCTCAAATTAAAAATTAGCGATGCAAGACAAAATGGCCAGCACATTTGCAAAAGATACCCACTGAGGTTTGACAGTGAGGCTCATGATGACATGCAGTCATAATCACCCCTGATAGATAGAACATAATCTCAAAAACCTAGAACAAAAATGCCTTTCCCTTTTGTTCACTTATCAGTGTGAGCATCTGTAGGGAGAGATGAAACAATAGCCATCAAATTGTATACCGATATCTTCCATCTCCATCGTGCTGTATTGTGACCAAAATGAATCAGGAAGTGGATTTTTAATAGGCCGAGGTGAGTCAGTGGCAGCTTGGGTAAAAATCTATCGACTGAAATGTGGTGTGGGTGGAAAAAATAAAATCTGTCTGCTGTGAGTCAGTAAATTTGATTTTACTGCGCATGCATGTGCACACACACACACACACACACACACACATTTTGGAGCTTTGGAAGACAAGAGCGGCTAAATGAAGGGAATTCTGAGCTCAAATGTATTCTAATGATCCGGGAAACTTCTAAAACAGTCTAATGGCCATGGTGAAATTCATATTCACTGTCCATTCAAACTGACTTAATACCAGCATCTGGACATCGTTAGAGACTATTTTATGGTTTAAAGTGGTTTGTAGTTGCACAGGTTCCTACAGCATGCATTTGCAGATATTACTGAATGCAATATGGGGTTGAGTTACATCATAGTGCTACAAATGTCAAAAGATCATGTGACAAACATCTTTCGCTCTCGTTATAGTGCATGTAACCTTGACTGGTGAAAAGGAAACCAAGATACGCAGCGATACTCACTGTGGGTCCTAGTGGTCCTATTGGTCCTATCTCTCCTCGGTCACCCTACAAAACAAAAAAAAGTGTTTGCTAGTGGAAAGCTTAATTTTCTATTCCAGCTGATTCGTGTGTACTCCAGATTCATATCTTTAATGGCTTTCATGTTTATATTTTGCATATTTACTGTATTTCTTAAAACCCTTTTTTCCACTGGTGTTTGGCATCACTATCACGGACATTTCACCACAACACACACATACATACACTCCTGGGCCTTCATGCACATTAGAGGCCAATCACATTTCAGCACCAATTTCACTTCCTTACAACTGAATTAAACTGATTAATTCACATCATAATATTAATTATACAGTGACTATTTTAATCTTAACCAAGGCAAGAGAATCAAAACGAGTGTGTGAGATGAACTCACCTTATCTCCCTGCTCCCCTTTCAACCCCTTCTTTCCCTGCAGGTGAAAATAAAACACTGGCACTGAGTTCTTTCATCACTGACACTTATGCACGATCAGGAGTGAACCAGGTATGAAATCAATTGCATTTGACTGAGAGTAAAATATGCAGGATTTTGCCTCCAGTTGTTGAAATGGAAATAATAATCTATACCCGAGGTCCAATGATTCCCTGGATACCCTGATCTCCAGTTTCGCCCTTGAAAAATAAGTCAAATAAAAACAGAATTTTATGAAAAGATGTTGTGTGTGGTTTCTGGGTTATTACATTCAAAGAACAGTACAGATATTCAAAGGTATTTTTTGATGGGTACCTTGGGGCCAACTGGTCCTGATAAGCCCATATTTCCCTGCAAAAACAGAAAAAAAAAAAAAAAAAAAGAATTTGTGTTAAAGCCTCCAAAACTACAGGCGGGTCTCATATCTTGTATTATCCTTTTTACCTCCTGATCATCTTGGACAGTTTAATTGAGAAACAGAGCCTAGCATGTGATGTTGTCCTTCATTCTTTCAGCCTTTATTTATTCATGAAAATCATTAAGGCTCCCCTATTTTACAATGACATCGAGACAACTTTCAAAGCAAGAATCAGTTAAAACGATCATAAACAATTACAAACTGAAATAAAGTGATTTGAAATCAAGGTTTTAAACCGGCCGGTAGACAGAAGTGTCTCAATTTTCAGGGAGTGCTGAAGGTCATTCCATATATTTAGGGGACAAAACATAAAAGTAAAGCAACAGCAAATGCTCCATGGGCTGGTTTCTCAGACATCTCTAATTTCTAATACTAAACTAAGATTTTGTTTTCAGTGGAGATCATGCACATTCAACTAACCCTACAAGTCTACAAATTCTCATTCACTGTCAGCAGAGCAGTTCCAAAAAGTCTCTCTTGGGGTCCTTGTTCTCTGGAGTGAAGCTTTCATTTAGTTATTTTCACAAATATGAACTCTGTGAGCTCTACATTCAGACAGAAATAACATCATCAAAGTCCTATGTGGTAAATTTTCCCTTCCACATTCATTTTGATGTACCTTCTCTCCTGGCTCTCCACGGGGACCTTGGATGCCTTGTATACCAATTCCTTCTTCACCCTGAGAAAACACATCAGTCATTAAGGCAATTAAACAGTCTCACATTCACATAATCATATTCAAAGTACTGGACAAGGACAATAGTTAGCATTTTTCCAGGAATAAAAGACAATTTTACCTTTTCTCCCTTCTGACCTGGCAATCCTGGCACGCCATCAATGCCAATGGGACCTGGTAAGCCTGCAATACCCTGGTGTGTATGCATGAGAGTGTGTTTGAGCGTGTGAAAGAGGGAGAGAGACAGTTAAAATTAGATCAGTACACTTTTACATAACAACTGCAAAGCTGTGACACTATTTACCCTCAACACTTTGTTTGTCTGTTGTGTTTCTCAGCATCATTTGACTTTTTCTACAACCATAAACTACGCACTTACATCTTTCCCGTGGTCCCCTTTGTCTCCCTTCAGCCCCGTCTTCCCGCGCAAACCCTTTCAAAAATAATGCATGTATTTTCAAATAAAAAAAGCAATAATGCATGTTTTACAAACACAAAATAATCCTAAATGTCTGTAAATGCAGGATTAATTTGAAATTTCTGGCCCCATGCCAGTGGATACGAGCAATCAACTTATTTATTTATTAATGCAGCTTAAACAGACTAATTACCAGATACTTACTTTAGCCCCAGGTTCCCCGACGTCTCCCTACAAAGTCAAAAGATAAAACAGTACAAACCCCTCCATTAATCTAGGTTAAGTGCTATCCAAAGATGTTTAAATATATCTTTGACACATCTCCCACTGAATGGGTTGGCTTGTTGTAATATTATCAAAAATTATAAGATAATACTGGTACTATGATACAGTGAAATTTCAGTACTGTACAGTATGCTACAATGTCATATGGGGAAAAGTACCAAAAATGTCAGCAATAACTTTAACACTACATATTACATTAATGGTAGGATTTCACTCTTCTTTTACAGTAGTCACCAATGCACAGAAGATCTTACAGCTTAAAAAGTCTTGCTTTAATGATTAGTTTCAATTTTGAATCAGAACATGTTACCTTGACAGAGATTCCTGGAGGCCCTAGTGGTCCTGGCTGACCAGGCAGCCCTGGAGCTCCAGAGACCCCTGGTACACCAGGCGGTCCTTGGGGACCCTGAAACATAGTGATTAATACTTGAATTATCCAAAAGTTACATGATGAAGACAGTCCTGAAATGGCTTCTTTGAAGACTCACTGAAGATCCTGGTTCTCCTTTTCGTCCAGGGATGTAACCTGCTTCTGCACCTCCTATAACATATCCAGGTTCTCCCTTTGTGAAAGAGACAAGAGGTCAAACATTTAGCATAAACCAAGATATGCCATGTGTGTTAACACATTTCCATCTCCTTGTTGAACATTGTATCCCTTTAATCCTTTTCCAGAGAGTAGGCAGTTCTGTTGGGACAAGGGCAGTGACTACTTTGAGAAACTCAAAGGTTGGCGCCTTAGCACAGGTTGTTGAAGAAAAAGAGGTATTGCATGGTATTTCAATACAATGACTTACTCTCTCTCCTCTCTGTCCTTTTGGACCAGTGAGTCCAGGAAGGCCCTGCCATTAAAGTACAGACATGAAAAATGATTATAATATTAATTACTATACATTACCATACAAACACACATCTTTGTAAATCTGATAAATGTGGAGGACATGAAAAAGTTTGATGGTTATTATAAATTCCCATCCACGGGAAATTAAAAAGTAATTAAAAGGTGCACTGAAGGGGTTACTATATCAAATTAATAGCTAAAAAATTGTAACTTCTTTTAGCTCTTATTTAGTTTGACCCCCACCTTAATTTTTCACTGCATCTTGATCTTTGATGATGCAAAAAGGTAAAATTTTTTCAAGATTTATTTTGTGCATTATTGGATTTATGTGAACTTCACAGATGAAAGAGCCAGGACATATTGAGAAAGAAAAACACAGGTCCTGGGCTGGTTTTCAAA
The DNA here is from genome assembly GCF_902150065.1 of Myripristis murdjan. Classification (NCBI taxonomy): domain Eukaryota; kingdom Metazoa; phylum Chordata; class Actinopteri; order Holocentriformes; family Holocentridae; genus Myripristis; species Myripristis murdjan. The sequence continues at coordinate 11,002,441 of NC_044002.1, forward strand.
CCCAGGACAGTGCAGTTACAGTTAATGGTTTGTACCTGAACAAACGGAACCACCAGGATGCACCGTAACACGTTTTTTTACATAAATATTTTTGATATTTCTGATCTTTTCTGTTCTGTTCTTACTGCTGTTCTTACCACCTTTTCTGTTCTGATCTTACCATTTCACCTGGAACACCTGGAGGACCCTGCAAAATATAGCTGTTGTTATTTTCACACTCTGAGCAAAATCAAATGAACCCTAACCAGGTCAGCTTTTTTTTTTTTTTTTTTTTTTTTTTTTTTTTTACCCGTTGGCCTGCAGAACCTGGGGGTCCAGTTCTCCCTGGTCGCCCAGGCAACCCAGGAATACCATCTGTTCCTGGAGGTCCCTGCCAAACAAATAAGATGAAGAAAATGTGCCAGAAAATAAAATAACAATAGAAAGCAAACCAAATATTAAAGGTATAAATCACAGTAAGCAGATTGTATGTCATCCCCTGTTTTCATCCTCTTGTCAAATTCATGGCAAAGTTATAATATTTCTGTTATATGTTCTTCCATCTGTACTGCTCATGTGAACAGCTAACAATGCACACTTGGACATCTGCTACATAAATCTGATGGCGTGAAGAGCCAGTGTTTCATATTTAAATGCAAAGCATATGAGCAATAAATTTGTAGATCTGTAAGCTGGCAACATCTGCTCACCTGTAAATCTGTATCGTATAGAGATATTACTTTTAAGCCTTCATCTTCTTCAAGAGGTGCTATTTGTTGTAGTATTTTGAGTACAATATAATCTTGCTTTTGTATTAATTGTTATGTCACCTTTAATATATTCTGTATTATCATTCATTTTGCTGTCATTATATGTAAAATTATCAAAAAGTCTTTTTGGCTGCAAAGATGCCGTATCCTTGCAGGAATCGTAAAAGTTTCATCAAATCTAAGTGAACAACAGTGTCACTTTCATGGTTTGGTGACTTTCATATTTCACATCATCATCAATGGGTCTCTTATGGAATTAAAAGAGAAACCGAAATACACCCCAGACAACAACAAGTGACACATTAAAACCTTGTTTATCAAAATCTCAGCCCTCCAAACTAATTAGTCTACTGAATGGACATTAATGAGCAAAAAGTGTAGAACTATGAAATATATTAAAATCAACTCTTCCCATAGTAATACTGCTCATCCATGACCAAAAACAGAGTTGCAGAACACAGTGTCTGTGTGTGTGTGTGTGTGTGTGTGTGTGTATGTGTGTGTGTGTGCACTGTCTCCTACCTTCTCTCCCTTTTCTCCTTTAGAAGGGCTGAAGGGATTATACTCTCCAGAGCTTTGCTTAAACCTCTGCACACACACAAAGAGCACCACTGGTTATTTAAAAAAAAAAAAAAAAAAAAAAACTTTAAAGGAGAAATACTCATTTGCTAACTGACATCACACTTTTTTTCAGTCCAAGTTTTATACTGAACAAGTCAAAAAGTTCAGTATTCTACATTTCATTAAGGAAACTTATCAGAATTAAACAAATTTATTGAACATACCAGCCCTCCAGAACCAAAACCAAAACCATCTCCCTAGAGAGAGGGAATGAGAGAAAGAGAGTATGTGTAAGTCAGCAAAACAGATTATAGTATGTCTGCATGAATCTCTAAATCAATTTAATCTTTAATCTTTAATTTGACTCACCTTTTCACCTTTTTGGCCCTGAAAGGACAAAGCACATGACAAATGATTAGCAAAGACAAAAACCCATTAATCAAATCAAACATTAATCAGTGTTTGAGAGGTCTGGATAAATGCCAGCACATATCAGTAAAGTGGAGCTACAGACAATGATAATGATCACAACATAAACATATCTAGGTATAATGTCTGCTGAAATGCAGAATTTTGGGGCGGACTTTGTACCCCATCAGATATTTTAGCTACAACGTGTCCATAATGATAACACAATAATGATGGTGAGGAGGAAGAGGAGGAGCTATCAATGGGAATGAATAAAAATGTTTCTGAAGAAAGCACCAACCTTAACACATTCAGAGGGGCAGGGACCCTGGGGCTTAAGCAGCTCCTCTGGGTCTTCAGTAGGGGTGTCCAACTGAGCCGACTAAGAAAACAGAATGCATTACGTATAGGTCACTTGCATACAAAATTCTAATATAAAAACATATAACATGCAAATAGTATTGATTCTGCAACAAAAATTTATTCTGCAATTCTTACATGAACAGTTCACCCAAAAGTGACCATTTTGACATTATCTACTCACCGTCATGCCACCTCAAACACAGGTAAAGTGTCTTTGTCTTTACAACACACAGGGAGGAACTCTCATCAAACAGAACGTGGATAGGTGAGCCTTAAATGCATGTGAGCATCAACTGTTTTCCTATCAAAGGCATTAAATAGCTCTAAAAACACCACCCACTGACTTCAGTTGTTTTGGAGAAGGCTGCTAGCCACCTGTGTGTTGCATCTGTGTTTCAACTGGCATGGGGGTGAGAGGATAATGACAAAATATTCATTTAGCTGAGGAAAAATGTTTGAAACTTTACCGAATAAGAAACAAAATAATCAAACTCTCCAACAAGACTCAGTATGTTTCAAGAAAGACCAAACTATCTCGCCCCCGCCTTTTTCATTTTTGTTTTTGTTTATTTCCCCCCACCTCATCATGTTGTTTGAACTCGGAAAGGAGCGCCTCACTACAGATGCTATTGATGAACTCTCTCTCTATAGAGGGGAAATCATCAAAGGTCTGAGAGTAGAAGATGTTCTTGTAGCTGGTTGGAGAAGCTATCTTCCTCAGCTCCTCAAGGTCTGCATTAGCAACCCCAACAGCCAGGACACTGACACCTTGAAGAAAAGAGAGATATGGCTATTAAAAGACAGGACATTTCCAGATTAATGTTGCTGGTATTTGGAATATCACATCATATTGATCACACATTTGTGATGAAAATAGAAAATCTCTTCCAAATTCATATGGCTAAAACAGGCCATTTTCAGTACTGTTGTGGAGTCTATAGGACACTGACCCAGAGTGTGTGCGATCCTGGATGGGGGCACCACATCATCCTGCGCCCTTCCATCTGTGATCAGAACCAAAACATGAGCCACATCCTGCCTCATGCCCAGAGACTCCTGGAACACCTCCTTCAGCACATAGCTGATGCCTTTTCCTAGGGGTAAATAACAGTATTGTCAGCAAACAAGATGACTTTTCACAAAGTTTTACATTTAAGATGGTACAGCAGGTTAGTTTGCCCTGCTTGCCCACACACTCTCCACATGGGGATGGCTGTGGAGGGTGTGGGTTGTCAGACACCTGTTTTTGTGTTGCCCCCTCCGTAGCGTAGCCCTCTGAGTGCCCTGAGCACAGAGTTTCTGTCCTTGTAGTCAATTAAACGGAACTGGATTCGAGGATCATCACTGTAGTGAACAACAGCTATCTGAGGGAGGAGAAACGGGAGGAAATGTAGATCGTCATAAAAAATACAATAATCTGGACAATTCTTTGCATAGATATGGAGAGATCAGTGTCAGTGTCGACTGTGTTTGGATTAAAGAAATTTTAATTTCTTGCGATTATATTGAACCCTGAAGTTAATTTGTATGGTATAATTTGAAATTGAAATCCACAAACCAAACCTGAATGTGATTATGATTGAATTTTACCTTAAGCTTAACTCTAAATATGATTTTCTCAGTTCAAATTTAATTTTCTTGATTCAGGTTCAGTTTTGTGAGGCACACACCTCCGTGTAGAGGATTTTTACCTCCTAAGCACCAACAGTGGGTTAACGCTTTACTTAGCCAACCACAAACCATGTGTGCCTTGTTCAATAATCAAGTCCCATTCTCCCCATGTCTTTTAATTAATTAAGAGAACAAATCCATTTTTTCTTTAATTAGTTCAATACGAACATGGCAAATTCCAACATTTGCAATTCAAATGCAAACTAGTTGGCACTAATTTCTTTCCACTGATGTGGATTTCTCCTGCCATATTATCACCAGCATAGATACAGGAGCAGACAAAGGCAGCTTCGTGTTGACATTCTCACCTGAGTCCCCTTGGGACCAATGACAGGGAAGTAAGTGGCCACCCGGAATATGAAGTCTTTCATCTTGACGAAGTTATTAGCACCGATGCTCGAGGACTCATCCACCAAGAAAACTATGTCTGCTTTCATCTTACCACACACTGACCAAACACGCACACACGCACGTGCGCACGCACGCACACACACACACACACACACACACACGCACACACGCACACACGCACACGCACACACGCACACACGCACACACACACACGCACACACACACACATCTTTAAGTATACACATTCACCACTTACAAAAGAAAGACAACATAACAGGCAATGCTATTTTCTTGCAGCATATCCACATAGTAATTATACAGCTTAAGCAGTATTAATCACACAAAGTGAACGAGATAGTGAAGAGCTGCTCATTCACTTTCTATAGTATTAATGTACTGTACAGGTTGTCCCTCTAAAATTAATATTCTAGGAGGTCATCTCTCTAAAATACCTGGTCTTGGTGGGGCAGTGGTCTCTGTGCTGGACGTAGACAGTCTTCTGGTTGAAGTGGTTAATCGGACGGTGGTGGCTGGTGTCGTGTTGGGTCCAGTGACACTTGGTTTCTTGGTGGTGACAGTTTTGGTGGGGGGCTTAACCATGGGGTTCTGGGTGGTCTGTGAGGCGGTGGTAATGTGAGAGGGGCGGGGGGCCACTGTGACAGACTGGACTGGCACCAACAGAGGACCTTTTGCCACTGAGACACACAAAGCCATAATATAGCTGATTAAAAACGCACATTTAGAAAGCTGAGTAAACTCATATTAGATGAAATTAGATTAGATTTCACTGTAAAATTCCCTGAGGGGAAATAATGCGTATCATGGCTCATAAATAGTTCTTTTTTCATTTTTGGTCTCTTTCAGAGTAAATTGCATTCACTCTACTAGCTGTATCAATTGGTATTCGTCAATCATTACTAAATTGTTGGTATTACTCTATGATTAAATAGCAGACTGTTGCAAGTAGAGGTTTATGGAGAGAGGTTTATTGCAGAGCTGATTAAACCACTTAAGCGCTGTCTTACCTATCCTTTGATAGACTGTGCTTATGGGTCCCTCCACTTCTCCATACAAGGGTCTGATGGTAAAAATATAGGTTCTGCCATACAGCAGATCACTGATCTTATAGGAGGAGAAACCTGGGCCCAGAATCTCTGTTTTAGAGTCCAACTCTGAAAGGAGATATAAGAGAGAAGATCTTATTATGTATCACCACAGAATGAATATTCCCATTGTTTGATTAAACTATTCAAGGTTAGTACTGTTAATTTGACAGCTTGTTGGATTTGAGTGACACTGCTTATGCAATGAACTTAATAAGTTTTGAGGACTACTGAATAGAAAGACATGCCTTCTTTCTGAAATAAATTTTTGGATGATAAAGAGATACTATATGGTGGTATTTAAAGAATCTGAGGAGAGAGGAGAGAGAGCAGTGATCCTGGGCTCATGCTCTGAAAATTGTGGTCGGAGCACAACCTCATGCAGATTTGTAAACATGAAGTGTGATATCATGGATAAATCAAAGATGTTCCTGTGTCAAGTTAGGGCTCATTAGGTGACAGACCTACAAACTACCAAGGGAAATTTGGAAATTTATTACAAGACATCACAAGTGAAATAAAGGAGATGCATCAGTGTAAGACACAGTGAGCAAAGTTAAAACTAGGAGCCAAGTTCCTGTACCTGTCCAGCCCTTAGTATATCCACCATATCAGCATTTCACTACAATTGTAATCATTTTCCCCCTGAAGAAAATACATGCTTATTACAACCCACACTGCTGAATACTGGCTGTGACGTTTTCTTTCAGTCTCCCCCCTTCCAACAAAGGGGTGCTTATGCTAAGACCCAATTCACACTGCAATAACATGTGTCATGCAACAAATCCCCCACAACACCTAGGGGATCCCACAACAAATTACTACTTTAACTGTCACACTTGGAACATAATTAAATAAATATTGATTTCTTGAACAAACACCTCCCGCAAGCAGATTGGTGCTTATGTCAGGTCCCAATACACACTGCAATAAGACATGTCTTGCAAAGTACATGAATTAAATTCTAAAGGCTGAAAAGTTGATTTAGGCATGGAATTTGACACAATGCTAAGCGAAGGCTGCTTGTTGGTAGAGAGTTTGTGATGGTTGCCCTCTGACCTGAGATGTGTCTCCAGGAGAGGAGGTATCCAGATACACCTGCCACCCTGGTCCAGTTCAGAACGGTGCTGCTGTCTGTAGTGTTCAGAGCAGCAAAGCCATTCACTTTAGGAAGATCCACTGGAACAGAAAACAATGGCAAATAAGTAAACCAAAATTCAAAATCATCAGCAAAATTTCAATCCATGGTTTGATTAACATTTATGGACAAATATGGAGAAATTCAAGCTCTGGTGGAGGGAGAATGTCGGTGGGAATGTCTTGGTAGAAAAATGTTCATCTGTAAGCTGTCATATTCAGAAACAGAGGAATGGTCTATAGGAGTGTTCTCAGCTTTTTTGGCTTAAAGCCCCAAAAAACAAAATGATACGCTTTCATGAATCCTTATAGCAATGAAGAAGTTGACAGGTGGCAAATATTTACTATACCAAAAGATAATTACTCATAACCATTAGAAGGATTTAAAATTTGGATTTGTATGATGGATACTTTGTCTTATTTTGTCACATTTCAAATATCATTGGGAGAACCTTGTTGGTAAACTGTGGCGAGAATGTTGGGTCTGGATTGGGTCTGCCTCCACACAGAATATCTACTGGGCAATTTAAAACCATGATCCTATCTATCTATCTATCTATATACACTATATTACCAAAAGTATTCGCTCACCCATTCAAATGATCAGAATCAGGTGTCCTAATCACTTGGCCTGGCCACAGGTGTATAAAATCAAGCACTCAGGCATGCAGACTGTGAAACAAGACATTTGTGAAAGAATGGGCCGCTCTCAGGAGCTCAGTGAATTCCAGCGTGGAACTGTCATAGGATGCCACCTGTGCAACAAATCCAGTCGTGAAATTTCCTCGCTCCTAAATATTCCACAGTCAACTGTCAGCTCTATTATAACAAAATGGAAGCGTTTGGGAACAACAGCAACTCAGCCACCAAGTGGTAGGCCACGTAAAGTGACGGAGAGGGGTCAGCGGAGGCTGAAGCGCATAGTGCAAAGAGGTCGCCGACTTTCTGCACAGTCAATTGCTACAGAGCTACAAACTTCATGTGACCTTCAGATTAGCCCAAGTACAGTACGCAGAGAGCTTCATGGAATGGGTTTCCATGGCCGAGCAGCTGCAGCCAAGCCACACATCACCAAGTGCAATGCAAAGCGGCGGATGTAATGGTGTAAAGCACGCCGCCACTGGCCTCTAGAGCAGTGGAGACGCGTTCTCTGGAGTGATGAATCACGCTTTTCCATCTGGCAATCTGATGGACGAGTCTGGGTTTGGAGGTTGCCAGGAGAACGGTACATTTCAGACTGCATTGTGCCGACTGTGAAATTTGGTGGAGGAGGAATTATGGTGTGGGGTTGTTTTTCAGGAGCTGGGCTTGGCCCCTTAGTTCCAGTGAAAGGAACTTTGAATGCTTCAGGATACCAAAACATTTTGGACAATTCCATGCTCCCAACCTTGTGGGAACAGTTTGGAGCGGGCCCCTTCCTCTTCCAACATGACTGTGCACCAGTGCACAAAGCAAGGTCCATAAAGACATGGATGACAGAGTCTGGTGTGGATGAACTTGACTGGCCTGCACAGAGTCCTGACCTGAACCCGATAGAACACCTTTGGGATGAATTAGAGCGGAGACTGAGAGCCAGGCCTTCTCGACCAACATCAGTGTGTGACCTCACCAATGCGCTTTTGGAAGAATGGTCAAAAATTCCTATAAACACTCTCCTCAACCTTGTGGACAGTCTTCCCAGAAGAGTTGAAGCTGTAATAGCTGCAAAAGGTGGACCGACATCATATTGAACTCTATGGGTTAGGAATGGGATGGCACTTCAGTTCATAGTATGAGTAAAGGCAGGTGAGCGAATACTTTTGGTAATATAGTGTATCTATCTATCTATCTATCTATCTATCTATCTATCTATTTATCTACCTATCTATCTGTTTATCTGTCTGCCTGTCTGTCTGTCTGTCTATGGTGTTGCCCCCTGTTCAGGTTTGGCAGCACTCACGGGTCCGTGCAGTGACCAGAGCCGGGCTCCCCTCTCTGCTTCCCACCATGGGTGACACCTGGATCTTATAGGCTGAGCTCTCCTGCAGCCTGGGGATGGTGAAGGTGGTGGTGGCAGCAGATACCAGCTGGGACTTCTCATCGCCCCCTAGAGGAGGGAATGGTTAAAGACAGCAATGACAGAAAAAGAGAGTGCAGCACCGACTACTGAAAATACTATAATGAAGAAATCTGTACCAATTAAAAGTTAAAGGGTCACAGGTGTGCATTTTACAAGAGCTCTACAACGACCTTTAAATAACTGAGGGTGAGATCCATACATTTAATATTTGACAAACATGCAGGAAAAAATATTAGGAAAAAAGAAACAGAAACTAGGAGACACACCATGTTTAAAGTGTGTTTTTTTGGTGTATATACTGTACATGCATAGAGCATGCACACACATGTTTGATTGTGTATGTGGTCCTCTTACCAAGGAAAGGGCTCCAGGAGACTTTATACCCAGTTACTCCTGGTGTTTTCCTCCAGGCCAGGGTGAAGGAGTTGACTCCTATGTCCACCACCTTCACTTCTCTCACTGCCTGGATCAACTCTGAGTCTGATACTGCAGCTGGAGAATACCACCATACATCCAAGTCAGGTCAGGAAAACTGGTGGCAATGCAACTGTATTCCATTATTCTCTATGGGCTCACAAATCAAATGCAATCATCAGAGTGGGGAACAGTGTGAAATCTCTGCATAGCCACTGTTAGCACCGAAAATAAATTTGTATTTCATCAAAGATGGTGAGTTGGCGTAGGATTTACCTCAAATATTTCCACACTATGTAGTTTGTCAGTATAATACACTGAGAGCTTGGTTTAATATATTGACATTGACAGTGATGAAATGATAGCAGCCCTGTTGACTTAGAGTCTTAAAAGCTGATGGAAAAAGAACAGAGTCGGCAGTTAAAATAGGAAGACCAAAATACATGAGTTGTCAGTCAAACAAAGGCACTATTCCTAGCCCCAACCCATTTAATTACAATATCAAGTCTCTCTGCTATTAGTAACAGCACAGAGCTATTGAGATCTAAAAAGGACGGATACTATCATGATCAGGTTAAAGTGAATTTATATAACACAAACTGCCACCACACATTGTTACCAGAAGCTACCTAGGCACGCCTCTTCCTTCCTTACCTGTGAGCTGGGAGAGGGAGATTTCAGGTCCCTCTGTGTTGCCGTACACTGCATGGATGCTGACTGTGTAGGTAGTCTCTGGTCTCAGATCTTCGATACGATGGAACAGAACAGTACGGTCCAGGTAACGGGACTGAGGGCTTCTGCCATCTACATGCATGCAGGCATACACACACACACACACACACACACACACACACACACACACACAAATATAAAATAACAATATCCCATACAGACATAATGAGTAATTTCCTCAATTCTTATCAAATGTTCTCCAGCCAGTACAGTTACAGTAACTACTGAGTTCTTCACAGTCTGTAAAGATTCTTGCTTATGAAACGTAACGTGCATGTAACACAATTAATGGGGTTCACACCATTTCAGGCATATTCAAATTTAGTAGTTCTTTTGTAATATGAGAGCCCAACAGAAACAGGGCCTGAAATGTTTCCCAATCCATAGTTGAAGAAATGCAGAGGCATAGGAAGATGCTGACAGATAAAGTACCTGTGCTCCATGAGAGTTTGTACTCAGTGGCTCCAACGATGGGACTCCACTCCACATCTATAGAGGTGCTGGTATAGGATGACACCTTGAAGTTGGACACATAGCCCAAAGGAGCTGAAATACAGAGAGCAAGAAGTGGTAATACAGTATGTTTAGTCTGCACTTATTTTTAAATTACTTATGGCATTTATTTACTTGGTAATATACAACAAAAAGAGACAAAGCGGATTAAAAAAAGAGACAGGGTGACACAAGAAATGTTGGGAACTGGATCCAAACAACCACTGTCTATGTACACAGTATGTACCTGAACCTGATGAGATGCAGGTATATTCCACAGCTCTGCACTTTCATCACCTTGCTTTGCTTGTTCTGTCTTGCTTTGCTGAGGTTGCTTGGTTTATTAATTAAAATTTTAGTCTTTAGTCACTACTGTGGGTGACGCTGACACTCACATGTACGGAAGGTAGCGGTGATACCGGGCCCCACCACAGATCCAAACAGCACGTAGAGAGACAGGACGTACTCAGTATCATGGATGACATTCTTCAGCTGGTACTCTGTGGTGCTGCCATTCAGTGCCAGCTGCCTGGGACGGTCCCGACCCACAAACTCTGAAAATAATATGAATGTTAACACAGTGGCAGATCGATACCCTCACCTAAACCATATATTTATACTGCTTTAGAACTGTAGGAATTCTCCAAGTAGCTCCTTGGGTGCAAAAAACAGCAACAAACAAGTTTAGGTGTGTTGTTTACTGCACGATGGCTATAACTACAGGTGTGGTGTATTAGTTGTTGTAACACTGATGAATGAATCCAAACCACATTCAGCTGAGGCCCCAGTTGGTTTAAAAAAAAAAAAAAAAAAAAAAAAAAAAAAAACAATCCAGGGATGTTAACGATCTCTTATTGATTTCCTTCATTAAATCTATACACATTACATGGTATATAGATAACAATTTTTAAAGCTTTGAGACAGCTGAAATGTGGATTGTTTAATACATTAATTGCAAATTTATATTAAACTAACCTTGAATTCACTATTGTAAGCAATGAGATGCTGCATGTAGCACAATTATAGAACTGGGTAAACATTGTTCTGAGCTGTTGCTTACTGTGAGTATATTGTTCAAATTAATATCTGCGATGCAAACAATAATATTCTGGTGTAAAAGAATAAGCGCTTGAAAAGAACCATTGATTAATTAATTTTCATAGATTTCTTGCCATTTCCTCAAAGGATAAATCAAACAATAATTTTAGTTGTCTTTTTTTCTGCCAAAAAGACTGATACTGAGCTTCATAAGCACAACTAGCATGTGTACCCCCCTTTTTTTTTATTTAAAAAAAAAAAGAAAAAAAAAAAAAAGCCCAACAATTTGTGTGGCAAACTTCAATGGAAGAACACAGACATATTATCCATCTCAAAATAAAAGATCAAAACCTCCTCATCTTTCATCCCTCTCTCTTTCACCCGGTTATTCCCCACTTTCCTGCTGTTCCTGTCAACTTTGGCTTGGCATCAGAGGCTCTTCCTCTCATTAAAGCACACAAAGCACACGGCATCCTCCTTCCTCTATCCCTTTATTTGTCTTTCATCAGGAAGGGTGCCCATGCTACCTGTCACATCCCCCTGGCAGACTGGCAGGGTGGGTGTGTCCATTGTAAAAATCAATGGCATTTCAAAAGCTCTTGGTGGAGTTAGTCTGTCAGTCAGAGACTAAGAGCCAGGCAACTTCAGACAAAAACCCAGCGCACGCACACATACACACACACACACACACACACACACACACACACACACACACACACACTGAATAAATGTCCTTTCACTGTGTCCTATTCCTGCTGGAGGAGGGCATCATAAACCTTCATGGTATGTAAAATGTAGATGAGAGTGAGTGAGTCATCAGCGCTAGCAGTGAGAGGTTTGGATCTTATCACTATATATTTATGTACATATCTGTGTATGCATGTATTAATATGCATGCTTATCTATGTACTTGAGAGAAAGCACGATAACCTTTAAACCTCTCATAAATAGCATTTTAATACCCTAATTTAGACTGTAATTATCTGTATACACAACCACTAAGTATACAGACTTAAGATGCACTGATACCCACTCTGCAGTGGAGGTTCTGGGCCTGGGGAATTGGAATATACACACACAAACACATACACACACACACACATAAACATACACTGATACATAGCAAAGCTTTGACTGTTACATTAAATGTTCTGTTAAATTCAAGCTTTGGCAACACTGCTAACAGTTATTACCCCAAACCTGCCACTCATTGTTAATGAATTTCTCATTTTCTGTATAAGCAAGTCATTGTCCAGCCACTCAAAAAGACACCAGGGGTCCGCATAAAACTGCATAAAACTGTGTAGATTCATCACTAAAACACACACATGGCGTGAAGTATGTGGGAAGGTACACTAATTCTCACTGCACTTTCTTTTTTAAAAATACCGGTGTCTGTGTAGAAAATAGTATATGCATGTTTCTGAGTGTATATATTTGCCCCCTGCTCTTGATCTAGCTCTGTCTCAGAATTATAAGACCTATCTTGAAGTTCTCCTTTTCCTCCAAGGTTTTGGAAATGGTGGTTGCATTGCAGCTCCTCAAAGTACTGGATGGCTACAGTACCCTTGATAAATTCCAGTCAGGGTTTCACCAACGACACCTTGCTGAAATGGCACAGCTCAGAGTCACCAACAATTTATTAATGTGTTCTGACACTGACAAAAACACACTTGACTTGAGTGTGGCATTTCACACTCCTGACCACTTCATATTATTGGATACATTTAAGGATTGGGTTTGTAGCTCCAGCACTGCTCTCAAATGGTTGTACTACCTACTTAAAAAGTACTGTAGATGATTAGTGCTGTAGATGGTTAGCTGGTGACTGCAGGCCCACATCGGCCTCTCTGCAATGTGAGGTTCCCCAGGGTTCAATTCTTGGTCCTTTCTTGTTCTCCTGCTACATACTTCCACTTGCTTCATTTATTTATCTTTTCAGCCCAATCTCCTTCAAGTGTTACACAGACCACACACAGCTGTATAAGTCTTCATTTGCCTGAGTAAAGCATATTGAATTGAACTAAACTGAGAGAAACGGAGAGAGAAAGAGAATCACCTGGGGTGGGTCCCCAGGCCAGTCTGTAGCCTGTGGCTCCTGGGACACTGTTCCATGAAACAACAGCACTACTGGTGCTCACAGCAGATACCTTCAGAGTCTGGACTGCACTGCTCTCCACTGACAGAGAGAGAGAGAGAGAAAGAGAGAGAGGGAGAGAGAGAGAGTGAGAGAGAAAATGAGAGAGAGAGAGAGAGAGAGAGAGAAGAAGAAGACAGGGGAGAGATAAAAGAAGATGGGGGAACAGTGATGCATCTTCAGTTCTGTCCCTGTCATATAATGTATACACACACAAACACACACACGCGCACACACACACACAAATACATAACATCCTTCTTAATCTGCTCATATATAATCAGTGTGTGTCATATTTTTGCACTCCTCAGTCTGTATCCGACTCACATGTCTTGGCTCTGGTGGTGGTGACGGGTCCCTCGATGTCTACGAATATGGGGTTGATGGTGATGGTGTACTCAGAGCCTGGGTTGAGGCCCTGGATCATATAGAAACTGTAGGTGTCTCCAAGGTTTACATTCTCTATGTGGCCATCTAAAAGAATAGAAGGAAGCACAAACTTATGTAAAGTGGAAAGATGAAATGCCTGGTAATGATATCTGGAGTGACAGACAGAGAGATGGAGAGGTAGATTAAAAAAAAAATCACAAATAAAAGGTGGGTAAACTGAGTTTCAGTGGGACTGCCCTTAGCTGCACCCCCATTCATGAGAAAGTGACAATCAATTCAGTCATTTTTGGGGTCGTTACAGGTAAGAGACCCTTAGTGCTGCAGTACCTGGTGACGCCCAGGTCAGGCGGTACCCTGTCGCACCCTGCACTGCTGTCCACCTCGCCTGGACTGTGTCTGTGGTTGCATTCTGAACCAGAAACTGTTGAACTGGCATCAGCTTTACTGTGGAACACACACACACACACACACACACACACACATACAGACATACAGACATACAAATTCATAATTTCATGTCATTATCACTGAATTAGTTTACTGACTGATCATGCTAATGAATAACAGCTGTGATAAAGAGGAGGGTTGTTTAGAAAATTATGTGTCTGTGCATGCTGAGTGTCATAGTCAATTGACAAAAATCACATAGCATAAACAGAAAATAATGGCACAATAACTAATGATATATTCATTTGACGAACAGACCATAATATCATATTTCCAACAACTCTAGAGATGATTTCTATGGAACACATCATCAAATCAACAATAAAAAGAAGCTTTTTATAAATCTTTTTCAAAACCAGTCCTTGCTATACTTTGTTACTTGAACAACACCACCCTTGTGTGGACACGTTTTGGTACTACACCTTAGCATTTGTGATACTTGTTTGATCCCCATAGGGAATTTCTCTTTTCTCTTTCCCCTCCTCCACAGTGAAGTCGGGGTCAGCTTTAGAATGGGACAGTTGAGTATCACCAATTCTTTCTGTAAAAAGGGCTTGAACCCAAGCCTTCTTATTGCATGTTTACATTACACTGAATTTATATATGCAAATGAATGTAAATCTGATGTAAATGTGATGCTTTGATCTTGATCTCTTGATCTCTGGGGCAGCAGGAAGACCCACAAACCAAAAGAGGGAGAGAGGCATGACAGTAACAATGCACAGCATAGACACACACAGAAAAAGTAAATTAAAAAAATCAAAATGAAAAAAGGAAGAAAAAACGTACATGTTTTGCCCACTATGGAGACAGGCTCGCTTGGTCCTTGGGGGTAGACAGCATAAATACTGACGGTGTACTTGTTATCCTCCTCCAGATTGTCAATCACATGGGACGAGGTGTCTCCAGGAAGCAGCTGCTCATAAGTAGATCCCGGTCTATTGGCTGAATCATAAATCAGAAAGAATCAAACACTGAGCACTTTGCCCCTGTAACAATTTGTTCCACTCAAGCTGGATGCCATAAGTTCAAGAACATGTTCAGATTATCTGTATTTATGATGAGGCTCAATGTAGTTATGAAAATAATAAAACTGATTCACTGTTAGTGACACTTTAAACTACACAGCTTTGTCTCCATGTAAACAATTTGCAAAGTATAAAAGAAGGTATAACATTCTAAAAGAAAGTAACATCTTAGCAAAACACTTATTTTGTATACTGCGATGATATGCTGATGATAAAACTCTAGCTTTGGATGTGGTGTTTCATAGTGTTAACTGCACTCAAGAATGTTTGCCTACATCTAGGGATGAAGATCTTGAATCCGTTGAGCTTTCCTAGAGGAGGCGTCCAGGCCAGTCGCAGAGAGAACAGGCCCTTTTCAATGACACGGAAGTTTGAGACCTGAGGCAAAGGAGCTGAAAGACAAGGACGTGCCGCTTAGGGAAGGGAAGTACAATATATTTCAAAATGAAGGTTCAAAGTGTGCATGCAATGTAAATGCATGTGTGCCTTTGCACAGGTGTGTATGTGTGTGCATGGCACCCACTGGTCTGGACGGTGACTGTAGCAGAGTCTCCTATGAGACTGGGGTAGATGGCGTAGACAGTGAGGGAGTAGTCTGTTTTAGGAGTCAGGTCTGTCACCACCGCTGTGTTTACGTCTCCCTTCAGATCAATCTGTCACATACACAGAGGACAGCAGAGAGAGAAGGGGTTGAATGTCATAGTGTGTGTGAAAAAGTGAGAGAGACAGAGCAACAGAAAAAAAAAGTTGGATCAAGACAGTGATGAAAATAAAGAGTAAAAGACAGAAATATGCAGTCAGAACATCCTGTCCTGAACAAAAAACTATTCACATCCACAATCCCTGCATGAGTGTCCACATCAGTAAAACACCAGCGTCTTTATTCTTTGTTTGTTCTCCTGGACAAGCACAGTAACCCTTTCCCCAGTTGTATATAAGTTATGTGGTATGTCATGCAGAACTTAAACTGTTTCTCTTGTGGTACTGCAAGGGGATTCTGAAGTGTTTCTCTATATGACTGTAGTGTTGAATCTGAGACACACACACACACACACACACACAAGTATACATGTACACATGCTGGCAGACTAACAATGTATTCTGTTAGACTCCACTCATACTCCGAGGAACTGGCAAAGCTGGATACATTTTTTGAACATATTCATACCAAGGGAAATGGACACATTCTGGAGTGCACCCACAAAGACGTGCAAACACACACACACACACACACACACACACACACACACACACACACACATACGCACATGTAAACACACTCACATGCACACATACACACACAGGCTCATTGTGAAAAGCTACATCATGTATTGTAGCTTTCATAGCGTTTATGGGCCCTGCACCCTGTGACTTCGAGTGTGTTTGTCATTCAAATAGAGCAGGATTATGACTGAGGAAAAGAACATCACATAAAAAGGTAGGTATTTCTCTAAAATACTCAAGTGTATTCTCCAGATAGTCTGGAGTACTATGAGGAGCTCACTTTTCATCAGGATGACACTGCGATTCTAGCACATCCAAAATCAGGGAAGTCTATTTGTACAATTAGAAAAGCCAGGCACATATGTACATAGTCAGTAATATGACATTAACAGTTATATTATTTTGTGAATATAAAGCAAGGTAGTATACTGACCTCTATTTTAAGAATGCCACTGTATTGTGTGTGGAGAAGTTAGGATGTGCTCTTGCCTTGCCAAAAGGCTATTCTTGGCCTTGCAAAAGCTTTAAGTATTAATGCCAACTGTGACTTAACACTTGCTGTATATAATGAACACACTCTCTGCACTTTCAGTTGCAGCTCATTCTTTACTGTCACTGTTCCATCCTGCTCACTCTCACTTACCTAAAGCCCAGAAAAAATTATGTTACACGTGCGTGCACCATCTGCCATGGATGCCCTGCTGGCTTCATGCTCATTGGGGGAATGCAAATAGTGGGAGAATGGGCTGTGTAATTTTGGCCTGAGGATGGGACTAGAGGAAAAGTTGCAAAAGAAGCAAGGAACAACAGTCAGTGCTAGCTACGTTGAAAGATCTACAATGAATTAGGATGAAAATATTTTATAAAAAAATCTACAAATCAATAAGCATAGCTTCCAAAATAATGATGGAGATGATGATGGAGAGGGAATTCAAGCAATATTTGAGAAACTTGTTAACACTTTAAGAAAATGGTATGGTGTAAATCTTAGAAACAAGACAAAAAGTACATTCCAAGTTGGAGGCAGGATGTGCATAAAGAGGTCAGTGTTAGAGGATAACTCAAGCGGTCTTGACCACAATTTGGGGTGACGACCTGGCCGATATAGCCATTAATGGGGTGTAAGATATCCATAGCAAAGGTAGAGAAGTTAGAATAATGAGCCTATACATTTAAAAATGGCTTAGAATTTCTTAAGGCAGTCTATCATAGCGCTGTGAGGTACAAGGAACCTTGACCACGTGGCCCCTTGGCAGGTAACATCTTGCTTAATAGGGATTTGAGACTGGAGTTGATGCAAAATGAGTAGTATATACACACAGAAATACATGTAGTATCTGCTATTTCAGCACCAGACTAAGATATGACATAGTGGATAGTCCAATATTCAGTCATCTATAAATGGAAGGAAAAAGCTTAGATACACTGCACTAGCAGCGAAGACTGAAGAGGGAAGTCACAAGGCCAGCATATGTCTTGCAGAAGTTGGGTGCAGTGGATTTGTAGGCACATTCACAACTCATTTTCTGAGGCATAAGGTATTCATAGTCAGGGATTATGATGGCTCAGTGGCTCTGGCTGTAAAGAAAAGACACCGCCAAGTGAAGCACAAGAAAACATCTAAAAAGCAAAGGTGACGTACGTCTCATAGCCACTGTAGCAATAACTACAAAACACAGGAAAACGAAATGTCGTTACTCAAAATATGCATGCAAAATTTATCTTGTAAAAAAGTCTATGAATAGTCTATAGTGTTTCCATAATTTTTTACATCTTGATAGGGAAGGACGTTCCTGTAGAGTTAAATCCTAATGAATCAAAGCCTCTAAAACTCAATACATTTTAGAGGCTTTTTATAGATAAGATACCACAGTTTGTCTTAATGAAGTGGGAATTGGGGTTTGAAAAAAGGCTCTGCTGGTAATTAGAAAGTACAGGTGACAACGCACTTATGCACACACACACACACACACACACACACAAACACACACACACACACACACACAAACACACACACATACATGCAGGCACACAGTTCCTCACCAGTCTCTGCTGTGAAGCCACGAGCTGTCCCTTGGGACTGAGAGGAGTGACCAGGAGTCGGTATCCAGTGACGTCTCCTGTGGCCTGGCTCCATGTCAGTCTGAGGGAGCTATGGGCCAACTCAGTGACCTGCAGGTCCCTGGGACCCACGACACGATCATCAGCTGTAAGGGGGAGAAGGGTGACAGGGGAAACATACTGTAGTTGACTTGTCAGTATGAGGATGGTTGGAGAGGATAAAATGCTTTATTAAGAAGAGCATTGCTTTCATACTGCATGTGTCCACTCACCAGGCTGGATGGTTTTCACTGGGCGCGGTGGCTCAGAGGCAGTAAGACACAACCTCCGGGAGAGTTTGGGCAGAAGCGCTCCCAGGAGAGAGAAGTCAGTGCCTAGCAACAGGTGCTCCTCATGCGGCTCTGTCACAATCATCCTCAGCTCTGATTCGTCAGCTCCCCTAATACCTGGGTGGGGACATGGACAGGGATAGTGTGATAGGATGTAGGACACACATGGGCAAAATAAGGCCTGGGGACTGCATCTGGCATTCGGCCATCAAACCCTGTGCCAAATTTACGCTTGCATAGGAGAACAAATTCTTCTGTTTATTTCACAAAGGTGCTGTACAATGCACCAACAATCCTGTAGATGGCAGTGTCAGACATGAGTTGGGTTGAGCTTGACATGGTAGACTCTGCACGTGCTGTGGGCACAACTGAAAATGCTACAAGTTTCATGCTGGCTCACAAAATCACCAAGGAGAGAAAACCATTTTCACAGTGATTGTTTTTACAAAAAACTGCATGGTGCAGGCTGCAACTGCAACAACAACAACAACAACATAAAGCATTCAAGCAGAGTACAGTAGCTTTTATATAATGTGATATAACTGAATGTGTTTAGAAATAAACTGCACTATAGAAACTTGAATTATAAACTTGGAATGTGGCCCCTCACCTGATCTTCAACTCACTGCCCAGCCCTTGAACCAAAAAGGTTGCCCACACCTGATGTAAGACACTGCAGATACAGCAAAAATTGAAGCCCTACCTTTCCCATGCTTGTTACACTGCTACACCTTCAACTCCAAATTATGCAGTGCTACAGAGGCACAGATGCATAATGTAGATGTCTATGTTGGTTACTTCTAAAGGGGATGCAATGCATCCAGTGTGGTGACATTAATAAAGGCAAGAGACAAGATTAAAAAAAACAAGATTTTAAAAAACAACATAACACTGTCAAAAAAAACAAATTCATTATCATAATGAATAATATACCATCCCTGCACCATGGGACACTTGATTTTTGCTGAATTTCCAATTGATTAATGCATAACAGTCTCACTAATGTTTGCCAATTACAAAGTGACAGTCCATTCATTTAGCAAGTGTCATTCATATCTTTTACATCTTTGATTATCTCCACATTATCTATTGTGGTGACACAAGAAAAAATACAGATCATTAACTAAATTTGAACACAATGAACTGAAACCAACAGAGATTATTAGGGAGTGTGGCAGCATTTTGAGTGATTGACTGTAAAGATGAAAGATATCATCTATAGAACGAGACACACACATGCTCACACTCATACATATACACACAAAAAGACACACCGCCGCACACATACACACAGGCTATATCAAAGGCCTACTGTCAGCTGTCTGGGGCTGACACGTGCACTTGTCCATGTGTGTTTCTGCATGTACAGTCCATGCATGTATGTGCACACGCACATCTATGTCTGGCTACACAGGCGTGTCGGAGGTGTGTGAGCTAGTAGACAAAGATGTATGGGGGTCTTCTCCATGGGCGTGATGAACGAGAGGAGCTGGCCTCGGAGTCAGAGGTGCAGAGGGGGGACACAGAAAAGCTTCATGAAAAATCGCAGCAATTAGCCCATCACTGGCTAATGAGCTGTAATTATTACACTGCTCCCGGCTGAGACCAGTACACAGTGTTTGTGTGTGTGTGTGTGTGTGTGTGTGTGTGTGCATGTGTGTGTGTGTGTGTGTGTGTGTGTGTGTGTGTGTGTGTGCGTGTGTGTGTGTGCGTGTGTGCGTGTGAGTGCGTGTGTGCGCACTTATGTATGTGTAAGAGAACGAGAGAGGGAAGAATTGGGGGAACAGAGTGTGTGTACGCATATATATTTATATTCATTTTGTGGATATGCATTCATGAACAGAGGGCAAAATGTACACTAGCTTTACAGATTTATGCAGCACACAGTATCTGAAAATACACCTTCATATCACATACAGACAGGAGCAGACATAATCACTCACTCCCTCTCATGTATATGATACACACTCAAACATCCACATGAAAATATACTCACATGAGTGCACACACACTCAGATCTAGAGATATAAGGAATCACATACACATGAATGCACAAACAAACAACCCACACTGAATGACACTCAATGAATTCAAATGCATAGGTCATGCATTTTCCAACTGCAAACTCTGCAGATAAGCCAGCGAGCTTGGATAAAATCTGAGGGCCGCTGCAGTGGGGATGTTGAAGGAATTTATGATTACCAAATTCCACACTCACCTACTGCAAAGAGAGAAATCCCACTGTCAGCCACTGCTTTAGCTGCGCCATCAACCTGGTCATCTGAACGGCCATTTGTGATCAAAACAGCAATCTGTCAAGCAGGGGGAAACATGAAATCACATAATCAAAGCTATCTAGCATCCAGTAATATGTTTTACTCCCACCCTACTATTTTAGTCCCATTCAATCATGGATGATATACATGTGGTCTGGAAGTCACTGTCAGCAGAGATTGTAAATGCAGTCTGATAGGTTCAGCCATTTCTGTGTTTCACATCATGGGTTGCTGCAACAGTATGTGACAGGCTTTCAGCTGTTTGGATTTTTCCCACAAGTACTTACTGCAGCAATATGGACTGTATGTCATTGCTATTTCATTGCTTTGTCATATCATTTACACTGACATTTTAAGTATTTATACTGTGTTTGAATAAATAAAAATTCAAATAAAGTAACTTAGAATTAACAATGCCAGAATAACTATATTGTTTGACACACAGTGCTATGGCGCTTATGCATAACTTATATAGCTTATAGTTAGCATAATAATTAAATGAATTCAAGTTCCCTTTTAGTAGGGCCTTAACTAATGCTGATTTTGTATTGTGAAAAAGTGTTACAAGTGTTGCTATAAATTGTAATCCTTCAGTTGAGGCTGCAATCTACATTAATATGCATAATGGAAGAATGATGGACTTTTGACATGCTTTAGCTCATAACTGAATACATAATTAACTAAATTAAACAAACCCAAAGACAAAGTGGAATTCAAGGATGCTGTACTCATCTCACTGAAAGTTCACCTCATAGTCGCTGAGGAGAGGGCCGTAATGCATCAATATGCAGACGATGTATCTTTTTTTTTGCATGTGTCTCTGGCTGTCAAATCCAATACATCAACCTAATCCTCATCTCTCTGCCTTCCCACATCAGGTGTGCTGCTGCAGTTTGATTCACATACATAGACATTCAGAGAGAAAGCACTGTTTGGAATGCTAACCAGCCATCTTACACAAAAACAAGACCACAGCACAAGACTGTCAGAGAAGTATAGTCCAAGGAAAAGTAAAGTATTTGGAGTTTGTTGGAGTGTTTGGATAATACTGTTTGATGTGCCTCCTATGTTCAGTTGAGTTGCCGGCTGCTGTGTTTGGGTTCAGATCCAAGGTCGAGGCCGGTTTAATAGATTGAATCTTAAAATATTTATTATGATCCAAAATCCTTCAAGGGTCTGTTTATTCTGAATCCACACTAACCTATATATGTTTCAACAAGATTTCATATGCTGGCTTTTGGGATTTTCCAGATGGCATTTTGGAACCTTTAGTCTGGTGTGGTCTGATCTCTTTTAACTTTGAACTTGCTTGAGAAGTCTGCATGTGTAACTGTTTCAAGGATGATTTAATGAATTGCATTTCCTTCAATTTGTTCAAAGCTATCTGTGTCAAATACCTTTGGCGCGTTGTCTCTGGTGATGGCCGGGCTGAAGACGTAGTCAACCAGGAACTGGAGGGCGTCACCCGTTCTGCTGGCTCCGCCCTCATAGGGAAGGTCTCTGATTGCTCTGAGCACTTCCTCCAATGAGCTGTAGTCTGTCAGAGCAATCCGCATCCTAGATCAGAGGACACAAACTGTCAGTGGTTCATATAGAAATGCTGTTCAGCACAGGCTATATAAATTCACTAATGTGTAATGCCATCCAGTAATAACTGTAACACAACTGAGTGTTGCTGTCATGATGAGTATCTGTGCACCAGGATAGAAACACTTGCTCATGGGCTCTTGCTGAAAGTAAGCACACTGTGGGTTATTAAACAATGGAGACCAATATCAGTTTTTTATAGTTTAAATGATTGGGTATAAATTACTGAATCAAAAGTGTACTTCTTTTCACATAAAATACTTCTCCTGTAAAGATAAATGAGCTTGGTTTGATGGTTGGCTGTGCGTTACCTGAGGATGTGCTGTGCCCATGCCTGTGCTCAAGATTTACCTGGGAATATCCCCGTAGACAGTGACTCCAAAGCGGACGCCCTCAGCTCCCACCACATTGTCCTGGAAGGAGGAGATGATGGTGGAGATGAAGTCTTTAACACTGGAGAAGCTGGTTTGGCCCACACTCCATGACTCATCCACCAGAAACACTATGTCCGCCTGCACTACCGTCCTGCATGCTGGGGGAGGGAAAAGAACGGGTGAATGGCTGTGTGTGCCTCTACCCAGGTGTTAAGAATGAGTGAACACATGTCTGCATGTGCATGCACAGTTTAAAAGTATGTATGTGTCATGAAAGATGTATGTGACTTCATTGTTTGATTGGTGTATAAATGGGAGAATGTGTGTGGGGGTAGAAATCTGCATTCATCTCCAACATCTCACTCAGCTTTGTTCAAAGTTCACTCTGTTTTCTTTCAAAAAATCAGGAAACTGAAACAAAACACTACATAGCATTTGCCTTCAGCTTTAAGAAACTTTTCATATTCAATTTAAGATACAGAATAAAGGTTTAAGGTTAAGAGTACTTAACTGTCACACAGTGGATATTTGTGTTTTGGTGAAATAAAGATGAAAAAAATAAAATAAATTAAAAAATAAATAAATAAATAAAACATTACATTTTACTAAAAATGAGTGGTGCACTTGCACAGCTTTCAGTGGTGAAACACATTATAGAAGGAAATCTAGCAGTACCTATGAAGTTTTTTTCCCTCATTGACCACCAGGTAGCAGTCTTGTTCCATCCTACAGAGGGTGCTCACTGCACTTGCCTTTGTCACGCAGCCAGAGCACCACAAGAATCCCTATGAATTTTTAATGGGACACAAGTGAACTGAAGAGACTATCAATATTCTGAGCGCTCCAGCAATAAAACTTTAGTACAGCGATGAGGAACGCTTAGAATAATAAGGTAAACACACCCAAAATCAGGGTCTGTCCCCTTGCTCAGCCAAGCAAACAAGTTTAACATGAGGATCTGCCCTGTTTGGAGAGAGAAGTTGCATTCTTATGCTTTTTAACATGGAGTCAATAAGACCCCCCCACACTCATGCACACACACACACACACACACACACACACACACACACACACACACACACACACACACACATAATCAGAGACATACACACACAGAAATGTGTAGGGTCCGCACAAACCCTCCAAATCAATATTGTAGCATTACATATGCAATAAACCACAGTGACGACGGCATTGATTAGGTCAATGAATAAGAGATAGGCACCACTGATTGTCCTGTAAGTGATAACTCAGCTTCTCTGCCTGTCCTCTATTTCATTACCTTGCTTTCTCTCCTCTATTATCCCTCCCTTTCCTTGGCCGCAGTCCCAGAATTCAGTGGGGGTAACATATGTCTCCAGCTCCTGGCGACCTAACATTCTGTTACGCCTCACACACCCGTACATCTCTGGCCACGCAGCAAGGAAGCTAAATATCAAATAGGAAACCATTATGGTTCCTTCACTATCTCTACCAACAGTTCTGTTATAGTAGCATGTATATTCATAGTGAACTCCATCACCAATGCAAAAAGTAACAGTGAACCACAATGCTTGATCAGGCTTTCCATGTCCTGTGTCAAGTGTCATATGTGCTCATATGTCCATGTACATATTTTGGGATACAATTTCCACACCAAAGAAATCTGTGAAAAAAACATAAAACATGGTGTAGACATGAGCAGGAAATCAGTGGGAGGCTGGTCTATGTCAGACAGACTCAGACTGAGGTGGAAAATAAGATCAATTATCCAGAAGTTTCTCTGTCTGGGCTGGCAGGTGAGAACCACATGTCTTGGATGAGGGGACAACACATGCTGAGGGATTAGAGGTGTTTTCTTGAAGGTTATCTATGCTGCTATCTCATACTGGCTAAAATGGCCAGTGATTAAAGTGATTACTGTGGATGCATCTCTATAGTGTAGCAACACTGATTTATGCATTAGCTGTAGCTGTAGTTGTAAGAGCAAAAATTTTGCCAAATGCGTGACATGATTCCACTTTTTTTTTTCAGGGCAATTTCACTTGACTCCAATATTTCCAACAAGAGTCACCGTGATAAAGCAAGGCAAAACACAAGCATTAGTATGCCTTATGCCAGTAATAAGAAAGACATTTGACTCATGAAAAATAAGGAGAGAAACAAGAGAAACAACCTCAATATTAAATGACTGGTAAGATGGATATGTTTTGTAGTGAGGAACTGCCATTTCCACAATAAGTCGTGTGATATTACCTGAAGACAATGGCAGAGGTAACTAACTACATTTACTCAAATGCTGTAGTTGCACAGCTTTTTGTTGCATTCAGAGAAAACAGGCAGGGGAATAAGAGAAAACTATATCTGGCTTTATGGTGTGTTTTTTTTTTTATTTTGTAATTAAAAAAAGTATAGTTTGAGCTCATGCTCCCATCCTTTTGTAATAACATGTCGATCACATGTAGCAATGTTCTCTGTTCCAAGAAATACAATCTCTACTAATCTGAGTACATGTAAATAAGCTATTTTTTACTTTAACCAGCCAAGTATTACTTTGTTTATATCCCTGATGGAGGACCCAAAGGCCTTACCAGCACAAAAGAAAACAAAAAAAACTTTTCATTTATGTTGTGTACAGCTTTGTATAAATGCAGTACACTGTGGGCAAGCGAAAGTCACTCCGTCAGACACTTTCATCATCTCAGAAACAGTAATGAATTACCACAATCTACTGTAATGAAATCAAGAGACCAGAATTGAGTTATCAGAAAACAAAATACTGTGAAACACAGGTTTATCAGCTTCACACTGTGCCCACACACGGTTTCTCTGAAAAACTGCTGTAAACACTAGAGAATATGAAAAGAAATGGCAGTATTTATGATCATGAGTTAGCTAGCTTTGACAACTCAGCGACCTTAATTGGCAGAACAAGTACAAACGTACACCAGGTAAACAAGCTGGAAAAGCACAAACTTATGTGAAATTTGAAATGCGATGGCCCTAGGGATTGCTGTGCACAGTCATAGGAGGATATGGGAAATAACATAAACACTGTCAAGAATTAGCAATGCCAAGAGCTTTGCAAAGCAGTGGTACCATCAAATGGGGCCTTAGGCTATTTTTGTCCTTGCATAATTCTGCTCAACCTTACCAATTACTCTGCCAATCACTTTCCACATTGAAAAAACATAACTTTTGATTGGCTGATTGACCTTTTGGTGACATCCAATAGCACCTGAGGCTAAGGTTGTGTATCTAGGGGATGGATTTGACAGCCTGGCAGACTGAGTGCATGTATTGTACATGAGGCTCACAGATGTTTAAATTCCCTGACTAGACAGAGAATGGAGACAAACTCAAGCAAGGTTACTGTCTGCTTGCTGCACCAATCCAGGTGTGGAGATTTAATGATTGGGCCTGTGCACAGACTGTCAGTTCAGCCCCCAGTCAAAGGTCGGTGCACATACCTGGCATTCATATCAAACGTTACGATATTGTAACCCTAGTTCGATAAGCATGGGTGAAGCCTTTTTCTGGACTTTGTGGGTAATAATTCTTTTCAACCACATGCACAAAATAGCTCACTGACATTCACAGAAATGCAGTTGGCCAATCAAGATGGCCTGCCTAATGTGAGCTCGATCTGCACAGTATATAAGGCAAGTATATACCTAGCTAATGGCATCCGTAACCCTATTCAGCGAGCGGCAGGGTCCATAAATAGAGGGCTCCACCTGTGCTTATAGAAGTAGGGTTACAATATTGTAACCTCTGTTCTATCCCACATAGGCTCCACCCTTTACTGGTCTACAGGTCAATTGGCACGGTGAGAAAAAAGGAAAAAATCAGGGGCCCAATTCATCTCAGTGAAACATAATATGAAAGTGGGTGGATCGCAGGCCTACCCTCACAGGGGTCAAAGGTTATGGCAGAGGCATCCTGCCCACCTCATGCCCTGAGGTCATCAAGGAGCATGGGGAGAATGCAGGTGACACATGTAATGCCCAGGGGGTCAGGTGTAAAAACAGCTGACACACACATCAATTTCACAAGTCCAGGGTCACAGCAGCAAGCACGGGCCCTGAAAAGGAACCTGCCATGTCCAAGAGACTGAGCCATATGAAGGCATGAAGTGAACATATGAAAGGCATAGATCACAACATTGCCATGGATATGTCCTTGACACTCAACCCACTGAAAATGGTCGTAAAGGCCTGGGAAATGCACTCACGCAGCCATTTGGCAAGGCACTTCTTGGATAGGGCTTTGCCAGCCACACCATCCCTATGGCACACACACAGCTGTTCAGTGCGTTGGATGGGGGCCATGCATCCAACATAACATGCCAACATGCATACTGGGCATAGCAGATGCAATTTTGCCTCCAGGTCTCCCATGTAGGATGGAGGACAAAATGCATCCAGCTGTATTATTCTCGACCAAAATAAACTCCTTATGTACGTGGGAACAAAGGAGGGCTTCGATCTGAAAGTAGCACCACTTTGGTCACTACGAAGCAGCATGCAGCTGGGGTGACCCAAAAGGGCACTCAGCTCACTAACTGTCCTGGCTGAAGTCAGTGCAAGCTGCAGAGCTGTCTTGAGTGACAGTGCCTTCAGAGGGGAGCGCTGCATGGGCTCGTCCGGCTGCTTGGCTAGGGCTGTCTGTGCGTGTGATTGGAGGAGTGCTATCACCCACAGAGTCTGGTAAAGGGTGAAGCCTGTGTGAGACAGAACTATAACTAAAGATTACTTCCCTGAATCTTTGTTTTGACTCATGAATAATAAGCAAGTGAATTAGTGAATACGTAACATGCAGTGCAGAGGTTTTGTCACTCATAGAGCATGAGTGGCAGAAAGGAATTACTAGAAAATCAAAACACAGAGAACACAGACGTTGGAAGTTGGAAACAATAACAAAGCAGAGCATGAGGAGCAAGTCACTTGAGTGAATGTATGAATGTGTGTGTGTGTATGTGTGTGTGTGTGTGTGTGTGTGTGTTGTGGATGCAAGGAATCAATTACCTTCAGCTTGTGCTGTGACACTTCGATGGGAAAGAGAAACGGACAGTATAAAAACCCACACACAAGCGTGGCCCATACTACTCCTGTCCTCTCCTCTTCTCTCCTCTCCTCCTCCCGGTTCTACTCTTCGCAAATCCCTTTCCTTAGTTCCACTGCACAACCATCAATCCCAACTCTTCTTTTCTCTTATCTGAAAGTGTACAGAAGAAAACATCAGCATGATCGATTAATGGCACTCAAACATAACACAAATTTCATTTTCAGTTTGTAAAGAGCTCATGATTCTTATGCAGGAATTATGCCTTTGCAAACTTGCAAGAGTTTCATGCTTAGACATACCTCCAATGACGGTGTTAAAATTTATGTGTGGGGTGGATATCTTGAAAAACTTATAACTAGATTAAGTTCAAGCTAACACAGAGGGCCTTATTCACAGAAGACGTGCCTCCTCCACAGTTTTGTCAGTTGAGTCTAAACTCTCCCTAATTAAATCAACCCTCAGCAGTTTGCATAGTGCACCTTTAACTTCAGTTTTGAGTGAAAAGTGAAAAATGTATAGGCCTTAAGTGAAACAAAGTGTATATCAAATAGGCTTGGAATCGATGTTATATTACCACATACATGATAGCCCCTTAATAATTAGCATATTATACAGACTTGCATCATTGCATTTCAATATAAAGCAAGTGATTTGACCTTTTCTTTGAATCAGACATTGCACAGTTGAGAACACAAAGCAAGTCAGAATCCTGGAGATGTCAGGAAAATACCGACACCTGTTTTTGGGGAAACTCTGCCCTGCCAGCTGCTCAAAAGGCATCCAGCAGGAGCCCTCATGCATGGACAAGGTTGGAGTGAATGCCAGCCTGCCCAATTTTACCGATAAATTGCGACCACATGTGCTTATTAGAACTTTGAAATACGAGCTTAAGTGCCTTGTGGCTCGAGGACACTTTGACAGCTGGGCAGCGCGGCCTCTCATTTCACTGCGCCACCCTGCCATGCCAACATGAACAAACTAACCACTGGGTTTGCTTTCACACACAAACACAGACAAATATAAGCAACGGATGAAATATTGTTGTGGTTACAGTGGAAACAGTAATGAGATCAAACAAGTTATTTTACTGTAAGTACACATCATGCTGTCATATTTTGCCAGAAAAGAAGAATCTGTCATGACATGAAAATGATAATTTGTCAGAGAATTTTGAACATATACTCTATGATATTTGATGAACACGGCTTTAACATCCGATCTCTGATCTGTGGAATCTGTGTTCAGTGTCATATGATCACAATAAATCTGTCCAGTCTGTGCTGCTTAACAGACACAAATGATCAAAGCAGTAGTTTTTGGCAAGCATTCAGTTAAGATCATTTGAACTGAAGAGAGATGCTCATTGGAAACTACTAAAGACCAGAATGAGACAGAGTTCGGCTGGATTACTGTAAAAACCCAAATTAAAAAATGCGTAAGCTTCTTTTGGAAACTATCCAAAAATACACAAAACTAATTCCCTGTGGTTTCTTTAATGTTAACTGCTACAATTCCTCTTGGTGTAGTCCAGCCAGGTTAAGGATAATGTGAAAAAACTCTGGTATGGTTCTACAACAGAAGCAAACCGTGTTTGGCTCAGTCAGCTAACAGCCAAACCCCCAGAGCAGAGCACCTGTCCCGGGGAGAGGATTAACCAAACCCCCTGAGGGCCCCACATCACCCTGGTACTCACACTACACAGGTGATTATGTACAAAACCATGGCTGGGACAGCGCGAGTAATCACTACCGGGGTGTGTGTGTGTGTGTGTGTGTGTGTGTGTGTGTGTGTGTGTGTGTGTGTGTGTGTATGATGCCTTGCACTTGGTCAAAAACCTATTGTACCAGGGCAAGTCTGTAATAATGGGCACATGTGTGTCCAATTTCTTTTTGCACCTGCCCACAGTTATATTATTGTGTGTGAGTGTGTGTGCACCTCAGTGCCTCATGTTTGACCAGGATGTCATGACACCATGTGAGCCCAATTCTTACCGCTATTTAGCATGTGTCAATCAACACACACACAGACACACAGTGGGTTCACATTGTCTGTAATCTGACATTTAGTGCAGCATCAGCTTTACTATAACCACTACTGTCAAATATAATTTCTTTTCATCTTTATTAGAAAGGGGACTAAATGTATATAAAAGATAGCAGGAAAAAGAGGGGAAGGTACACCTGCACACTGGATCAGAGTTCCCAATTCATTTATTTAAGTAGATGTGACATTTCAACATGGAGTCTTCATCAGGCATTAGTCAGGACAGTGGCCCAGCTGGTCTATATCTAGAAGCCACACAATGTCATTCATATGCTGGCGCTAATAGTTCTAAAACATCATCTAGATACAAATAAATTCAATTTTGGAGAGTAACAACAGTACAAAAATGAATGTATGAATCCCAAAATAATAACACAATTCACAGGAAAGTTGATTAAATACACATGTGTGAATGAATGGTTGAATAATCTGTCAAGTTAAATTCTAAAGACTAACTTGTGACAGGTACTGTAAGAGCACACAAACATATGCGCTACGATCATCGGTAGTGGAGCATACAAATAAGTCATCTAAAATGAAGAGTCAGCACAAAGCAGAGGTTCAACATTCCCAGGAAAGGTGTGATAACAAAATCCTTGTTTAGTCTGTGTGGAGACACAGTCTTAAGGGAGTGTATCCAATATGTTTCCCTCTGCAGGGGTTTTCTCTCATAATCCCCACCTCTAGGGGGAGTATTCACTGCCTCAATGCCAATATATCTCATTGACCTGATGCTGTGTCCCACCTGTATAAAATTACCTGCAACTGGATTTTTGGTTTCAGCTCTCCTGATAGCAGACCTATGTTCACTTAAACAAGCATGTTGATTATTGGATGGTTTACCAGCACAGGATAGACCACATGGGCAATGTATAAGATAGACAACATGAGTTGTGCTGCATGTTATCACACCACGGATCTTTATGTCTCGGCCGGTATGTGGGTGGTTGAATGTTTTGCAGCGATGTGTGTAAATACACTGTGTACAGTTACCACACTTGTAGTTACCATCAGGTAGTGGGGGTGGGAGAGAGGTGTGGGGACGATGTGTTGGAGATTCGGAGGTCCTTTCAACACCAAGTTATCTTGAGATTAGGGTCAGACTGAAAGATGAACCATTATTTATGTATGATTTTATGTTATTCTGAGCCGAGTGCAGAATATTTGCTACAGCATAGCATACTGTCAGTATATTTTGTACAAGCAACAAACTATAGACTCTGTGCTTGTGAGAGTCCATCAAAAAGATTGTTAGCTGTTTCTGCCCGTTCTCTTTTCTATCCCAAAACTGAGATTGCTGAGATCTGCAGCATGGGTCATATAGGACTGCACATTCCCCTCTCTCTGTGGAACTGGCTGAGAGGCAGACTTTTTGTGAGGGGTGATGGGTGAAAACTGTCCCGCCACAGAAGGGCAGTGTTCCTATCTGTAGGTTTGCAATAAAGGTCAGTGTGTAGCTGATTGTCTGATATTTCCAAAATATTAAAATATTAATTTTAGGCTACTGCCACACTGATTTAGGTATTCACAAAACTTGTTCAGATTTTTCTCAGTACGGTCAAATATAACAAAAATATCATCAACAAATCATTTATACAACTTGATCATTGACAAGAAAGGATTGCACTCATTGAAAAGGTATCTATCCTTAAAAAGTCATGTGCCAATCTGCAATATGACACCATACGACTTCCCATAGCTCTTCCTGTCTTTTGTAAATACTAGTCTTTTTGTGTTTCCACTACTGGTTGCAGCCAAAGATCAATATAGGATGATATATATTTCCACCAGTCCCATTTATGGTGGGACTCCCGCTCAAAGGGGTAGTTTGAGCTTGGTGACCCTTAGGTAAGGTGTAGATCATTGGGGGTACGTGGGTGGTCAGCTTTCAGAAAATTAAACGTGTTCTTGTCAAATTTGGAGTTATTGAAGCAATACTGTAAATTCTCATGTGTGTGTGCAGGTGGAGGTGAGGTGGGTGTTGCCACTGCCAGCTATTGGCCTGGTATTGATCTATCCTGGCCAGTGGACAGGCAGACAGAGAAAGGAGCCCCACAGGGGAGCATACTGCTATTCTTGACAGAAATCTAAACAGTGGAAGAGTATTTATTACCCATGAGAGTAAGTGGAAGTACTGTGACACTATGAAAAAGCCCCACTTTCTATTCTTCAATGCAGAGAGAGAAAAAGAGAGATACAAAGAATCCTGCAATTTGCAGAAAGAATGCAAATTCCAGCTTACAATGAAAGAGTGAAGCCCCATGGCTATAGCTTTTGATTTGGTATAATGTACTGACAGTATGCAGCTCAATCCCACTGACACTCTGCAGCTGCTTTGCTAGCATATAATCTCCCACTGAGATGTATATCTTGGAAAGTGACATTTAAGGGCAAGTGTACAAGGAAAGTACAGAATTAGTGTCTTATCTTAGTATCTGACACTGCAGATGTTGCTGCTGGCTTCTACTCATGGTACCTGTGGTTGAAACACACGAATTTAACCAATCAGGAGGGGCTGCTACAACAGACACTGTCCTTGCAAATTCATTCATCACAAAACATCACAGAAAGCGAGAAAAAGAAAGGGCAAAAGACTAAAAGTGATTAACTGGATGCATGCATCAATCAATGCCCTATTAGAGCATATCCAAAGCTTAAATTGCCACATGATGCATGAGCAATGGAATCACAAAACAGTAACAGATTATCTTTTTAAAATAAATGAACTTCCATTAGAGAGGAACACGTTCAGCACATTAAGTGTGATTGAGCCAACACAGTCCATGCTGTCATGTTTAAAATTAGCTTGCTGTTCCCCATACCTCTCCATTCGAGTGCATGTGTGTGTGATCATGTGTATGTGCAAGTTCATAAGCAGAACATCAAAGAGAGCTCTGCCTTCACTCAACTATTATACAGAAAAAAATAAAAAAAAACAGAAAAGCTGGAATGAAAACATAAAAGGTTCCTTTTAACTTGAAAAACTGACATTTTGCCTATCAAGCCATCAAATAATGTTCACCACACATCAATCTCCCAATACTGAGACACCATGAAGCCATATTTTCAGTATGAATTGATATCATAATGATGTTTAAAAAAAAAAAAATCAGATCAATGTGAAACAAATGTGAATTCCAGAAATCGCCCCACTGTGGTTTGACCACCTGGTCTGATAAAGGCTGACTAGTTTACAACCTCTGCAGATGGAAGTGAGAGCTGGCAGAGTTTATATTATAGTGTAATGCAGCCAAAAACCACTCTCCACTCTGCCATTCACATACCAGTGCAAACCTGAGATTTGTCTCTGCATGTATCCTGCTTATAAATGAGGACTGTGCTGCAGAGAGGACAAACTCAATCATGGGCTTTTGAATAATGACAGCAAGTCTGTCTAACCTGTATCCCCCTGGTATTAGTGCAGCAGAATTTAAAATAGTTTCTGATGGGAGTGGAGCAATAGTGCAGCAACAGCAACGCAACATGAATGTAAAGACAGTCCTGTGATGGCTTCTTCTTATGTAACACAATTTTAAAAGCAAATTTTTTTGCCCAAGTTACCAAAGGTGAGGTGTGGAACAAGGGTCTTCTGGGCCATGCATGCCATCCTAAATTGCTGTAGCCGAGCAATTGCTACGCAGATACATCATCGCTGTCAGGTGAAAAACTCTTATCTCCAAGATGACAGCTGTTCGGGGACTAGAAAAAAAGAAAAGCTTGAGCTCGTCCACAGTGTATTTCTGACTTTACCCACAAGGTTTTGAAAGTGTTTCATCTGGTTTCATCAGTCCAGTGGATGCAGAATTTTCTCCACCCATAGAGGACCATGTAATCCTGAAGCTGAACATGAAAAGCTGCAAAATTCGAGTGAAGTTTTCACAAAGTGACAGAAGTGCGGAAACAGTTGGTGACTTTTGTAAACATCTCACTCTCTACCTATGCATCCACCCACCCATTCACTGACATACACTATCAATCCTGAGGTTATAATAACCCAGTGTGGGTGTCACCTTACATGCTGAGGCCATCACTGTGTCAGTTGAAAATGAAGAATATGGCCTTCAGCACGACACAAGTTATTTTACTGTGGTCAAAGAAACAGAAATCACAGCTCATTCCAACAATACCTCAAGACATTCCTGCAAGCTCTGCTATCGTGAGCGGATCACATATACAGACGCCATGCTCGTGATGCGCCCACATGAAAAAAGTACACATAATGGAGTCTATCACTCACACCTCACTGGAACCACAAGCACTTTAATCCAGAAGCCTCACCTAGCAGGAAGTATGTATTGTGTCCAAGGCCTTAGTTTATTACTATCCTGAGAGGATTAAATAAGGATACAAAATGAAGTTTTCCTGTCTCTGCCACTTAAACTTCCTCTCTGTCCCCTTCTCTTGCTTACACACACACACACACACACACACACACACACACACACACACACACCGTATGCCCTACAAGTCTAACTGCGCGTCAGCTATTTCTACATAATGGCATTTTCCACCTCACCACTTCACAGGATGGATTATCCCTGTAGGTGGGAAACTGGTAACAGTGAAAAGGCACACACACACACACACACACACACACACACACACACACACACACACAGAGCTCTCAGCTAAGAGCTATGCAGTGTGATAGCAGATATCTCTGGTGCATCAGAATACACATACAAAGATGACTAAGATCTAAGACACACAAGCTAATACACCCCCCTCAAACATACGCACACACACACACACATACAAGAATGTACATTCATTCACTGCCTACTAGCTATAGCATACAAATCAGCACACTGTCTTAATATCATTTTGCATTTGCAGTGAACTGACACAGACAAGTCTATGCATGGGGAAGAACTCCACCATTCAGCTTCACCGCTCCTACAAACAGCCCTTTATGCTCTAATCATTCATAAATACCCTATAGTTGATGTGACTGCAATATGTAATATGTCTTGGTCTTGTTGGTTTTATGCCACATTCATATTCGTGAGATGCCACTTAAAAGCATGATGAAGGATCAGAGTTTTTCAACTTGGAAACTTTGAATAAGCTCTCATGGCCAAAAAGACAAGCAGACTTTACACACAAATAAAATGCTGGCATTTTCTGCAAGTCCATTAGACTTTGTGTGTGTGTGTGTGTGTGTGTGTTTCTTTATCGCTTACGAGGGCTAGATTGAGCGGAACAGCACATTTGCAGACTAACAGTTTCATTTGCTGACTAACAGGTTCAGCAATTACCTTATCACAGAAAAAAGAGGTGAATGAGACAGAGAGAAAAGAAAAAAAGACAAAAAAAAAAAAAAACAGCGAGCACTTGCATCAGACAAGTTACACTGTTTAAGGTGAAACTCTACTGTAAGCAGTAACACTAAAAGAGCAATGTTCTAGAGTTATATAGGAAAGGTGCTGGCCTTAGTCCAGACATTTAAGCAGTAACAAGGCCATCTTGGCAGGGAAGAATCTAACAGCTACTCTGTAAAGCACCATATTAAAGTGCAGTAAAAGTAATGGAGTTTTCACTATGACCTAAAAATGAGCCCACAGATTCTCACTTACCACTCCAGAGAAGTGAATCATCATTATCTTCCCAAAATCTATTTCTTTAGGATTGCCAGCTTATAAAATAGAGAAAAAAAAAGTCCCCTTAAAACACACTAAAAAGTTTCATCCGAGTTAAGAAAAAAAAAAAAAAGAAAAAAAAAAAGGTCCGTTGATACTGTATTCCTTCAGTGGTGCTGGTCAAAAATGAATATTGTGAATAGTGAATCAGTGTGTGCATGTGTGTGTGAATGTGGGTGAGAGAAGAGGTAGACTTGTGCAAAATGTGTGCGAGAGAGGATGAGTGACACACTGACTTTTTTTTTTGCGGGGCTGTGCTGTGTAGCGCTCAAAAGTTAGAAGAGGGGTGTGTGTGAAGCTGCTGCAACCTGTTGGCTCAGAGAGACGGAGAGCGAGAGAGAGAGGAAGAGAGAGAGAGAGAGAGAGAGAGAGAGAGAGAGAGAGAGAGAGAGAGAGAGAGAGAGAGAGAAGGAGGTGGAGGTTACAGATGAGCTTTGACCCTACCAGGAATGCGGTGCTACTTTCCTGCAGTACACAAATTTATGTATGTGCATGTATGCGTAATGTATGTGAATGTAAGTGTGTGCATGTGTGTGTAGTAGATCCAGGTCTCGATGCAGACAGCCAGGATTTCACCTCAGGGTACTGGGAAAACAACAGTGAAGTAAGATGATGTGAAGTACTGTCAACTTAATCCTTCCACCACATGAAAACACACTGTAAGCTGAAATCAGAAATGTGAACTTCCGCCAAAAAAACATCTGAGCTATGCGTATAAGAAGACGGGAGTCAGTCCTTGAATGACCTCGGCAATGTGCGAAAAGAGCTTCGCGATTTGATCTCGTATTGGCACAATAACTTTTTCACCGCTGAAATCCAAAACGAACCGCTCATATAGCCTGCTGCATTTGAATACAGCTGTTCCAAATAGCAATGAAAAACATTTCACAACCAAACCACATCTGCACCTTGCCTTCACACATTATTAGAGCAATTTAAGCATTAGGTTATAAGGAAGGAAAGGGACGAATAAAAGATCATAATAACACCAAGTCCAAACACAGCCAAGGTCAGTTTGTTGAAAATATAAGACTGGCACTCTTATACTCCTTGCATACCTCTGTGCACACACATGAACTTAGTCAAAATAGCTGGCAGAGCAAACACCTTCTTAAAAAGAAGCATAGACAAGAGGACAGATCGGTCATGCTTTACGAGCTGTTGGTGTGTTTAGAGCATGGTGGGCCATGGGGTCATCTTTAACGGGGGACCCCAGGAATGTGTTAGGCAGCTTAATAGGGTTTAGCCAGCTGTCAGTCGTGACATGCTATAACTCAGCAGGACAATGGTGGGATCTAGGTGAGACGCACATCTAGGTGATAATGGCAAGAGTTCACGGATGCCAACAGGAGAACATAAAACTGCATATGTGCACAAAGACAGTTTTATAATACACTATTTCTGTCTTTTACTGTCTACACTGGCATGGCAGCTACTCTTGTCCCCTTTTCCATGCATCTTTTCACAAAGTTGTAGCACACGACTTCTAAGCAAATCCTACTGGAGTATCAGTGCCACAGAAATGCTGCAAACATGTAAAGACTGAGGCATAAAGTTTCTACATCTATACTACACAGATGAAGCAAGGGTTTTGTTCTGTTTCTGCAAGCGTATGGAGAACAAGTCTGCCTGTAGATTTGCGGTGATGGAAAGAGTACAACAAATTGCTTCTCAAGTAGAAGTACCATTACTTTGCTGATATTTTATTCAAGTAGAAGTAACAGTAGAAGTACTACTGTAAGAATCTACTGAAGTAAAAGTAAAAAGTAGCTCATTTAAAAGCTACTGGGTTCCTTTTTCAAATCAGTAACTGTGTTAGCTTTGATCTTTTCCATGCAGTTAGAAAAGATGAGAACACACAGAGCAAACTAGATTCTTTTAAAGGGGCATTGCAAAAAATTGCAGAGAACTGATTGAAGTGAGGACCTTGTCAACTCAACCAACATGTAGAATAAGCACATAATATGATGCTTGATATTTTTCCCTTTTTTTCTAGATGGTCCTCGCTTCCATCAATCATCTGCAGTTTTTCATTGTGCACCTCTTATGGGAAATTTAGAAAAAGAAGTAGAACCAACAAAATAGAAGCAGATTCCTCTTCTGATTTTCGTTGACTGAGCGTTCATTGTGAAAGGTTCCACAATCTGTCATTAATCATTTGTTCTCTGTAATGGATATGATTTAAAATGTAGTGAAGTACAACACTCAAGCAAAAATGTACTTTAGTAAAATGAAAACTACTACCAGAGCACAAAAAAGCTACACAATTATAGTAACATATTAAGTAAGTGTAATTGGTTGCTTCAACCTCTGTAGATTTGTACATTCATAAAATTCAGACTAATAAAGAAATATCTGTGGAGGTAAACATATTTACCAGACATTTCAGTAAGACTCTCTCAAACACATCTGCAATAAATAGAAAATGCCATTTATCAGGAAACCATGAAAGGGCGTACACACACATAGTCTAGCGAAAAAACAACAACTATGGATTTCATCCTCGCCTTGGCAAGAAACAGAGCAACACTGATCAAAAGTCTGTGAAGCTATTGGAAACCCATGTCTAGATTATTCACAGATGTCGCAACATAGGAAAAAATACGTCACAGAGGGTGAAATCATCCCGGTCTCTATGGAGGATGCATGCTCTATATACAGCATCACTGCATTATGTCACTTTTATTAAAATGAGCCTTCTGTAGTCTCAGTGGCTCAAATCACATCCATACATGTGTTGCTCTAATGGAAAATTTAAAGCTCAACCCTGCACCTAATTGCACTGTTATGCAGACCTGTGAAGAATAGTGAGAGCCTGCAGTTTTCTTTTGCATGGAGAAGGAAATGGTGCGAGAATGGTGAACATCATGAATGTCCAACTCTATGTCCCGTTCTGTATGTACATTAACCAGGTTGGTGCCACTGACTGGAGGCGGATGAGGGGGGGTGAATTTGAGAAAAGCATTTTTAGTTTAAGAAGTGTTTTATCGTTGTGTGAATTGAGAATAAAGTACAGGATAGGTTCTGTATTTTTCAGCCCAGTGTGTATTAAAATGTTGACTCCCATCATAGTGTAATCCAACTGTGGATTACGCTACCTCGCTGCCACCTTTAGTGATGATAACTCACTGCTCTGCTGCATCTTGCTAGCCTTCAACAACATCCAAAAGGGCACTATTTTTCAGGCTCAAAAACCATTATAAATGTCCAACATGACACTCACTGTGTCAGGTCAAATGGATGCTCTTTTCTTTGGTATTCCCCGTGGTCTAAAATTCTTATTTTTGGGCAAGTCATTTATACCAAGTTGACACTATGAATGCCACACAAGATTAAAGTTCCAATGTCCCAGTTCAGGTGAATGCAGAATTTCCCTGTGCTATGTATGGTTATAAATGATGGGTAATGACATTTTCATACAGGCTAGGTTGAAAAATACCAAACCTATCCTTTACTGTGAATACCTTTGAGACAGACTTTGACATCGCCATCCATCTAGCCATCTTGCTAGGAAGCAAAGGAAACAGGTTGGAGCCTCTAACACATTGCCACGCTCATTATGCAAATATGCTTGTATAGGCCTGATCATACTGATGGCATACAGATTCAGATTACACTTAAGGACATTACACTGTGAGACAGTACTTGCAATAGCACATTTACACTCTTTCGGATTACAAAATTGGTCAGGCTTTGTGAAGGTCTGTAACTGGCCATTGCACTGATAGGCCACTTGACGATAATATGAGGACACAACTGTCATGATTGTGTTTCCTTTTCCTTATTCACTTTCCTTCTTTCCTTCCCTTGTTTCCTCCAAGTTTCCTCCTGGTAGGAGACAAGTGATAGTGACTGAGGAGAGGAAAGGAAAGGAGCAGAAGGAAAGACAAATGGGACAACACCCATATTTCTGCACGCCTGCTGTGGCATTTAGGGGTCAACATTGCAGGCAGTGCAATAAAAGTAGTTCATCTGTCTGGAAGAGAAGTAGAAATAAAAGCTTGTGTACTGTGGCCTGGCCTGAGGGCTGTCTGAGCTAACTGCTGCCCTGCCACTGACCTCTGGACATGTTCAGGTCAAGAGTTACTACAGCGACCAGGAGGGCTCATCAATCAGGACCAGGCTTCCTAAACAGCCATTGGGGCTGTGGGTGTTGGAGAGATGGGGTACATTTGTCTGTGAATGAGTGTGTCTAAGAGAGTATAGCTGAGTACATAAATGTCTCCCCTGATACTGAACAGGTAGGATGGGCTTCAATATGAGGAGAAGCTGCAACTAGTAGTAGTATGAATATTGTTTTTCAGTGGAGAGTTTCTTGTCACATAACCCAGATGCTCTTTTTGGAGGATTATTGTCCCCAAGAAAGATTTGTAGGGGAAAAACTGGAATACACAAACTCCAAAACAGTCAGTGAGCATAATGGCTGCATCAAAACTGAGCACAGTAATCTTAACCACACCAAAAGGACACACACCACTGTAAACCTCTTAAAACATTCAGCTCGAAGTTCTATAGCTTCTCAGGCCCAATTACAGCATGGGTAAATGGTCTTAACTCTCTTAAAATAGCAGGTGTGATTAGAAATAAAAGGTGTTGTGGACCTGCTGGGGGTATTCAGATGGGGAATATTAACCAGCCTTGTCTCAGCTAATTGCACCTCTTCTCCAAGTGGGCCTAAATCCCCCCTAGTCACCAGCGGTGCTGCTGTGAAAGTGAGCTTTGATTAAATTCACGCTGTAGGCTAAGCAGAAAACAATCATGTGGATTGGGAGCCAAGAGAAAGAACGAAAGAATGAGGGAGAGGGGAAAAAAAGAGAGGAAAAACTAACAAAAGAACACTAAATTAGCAGAGCCATTGGGACAGGAGTAGGAGGGGCGTGTGTGAGTTGGCTGGGGTATTATGTGTGTGTGTATGTGTGTGTGCTTGGTGTAAACATGGCGGGCAAAAAAGAAAAGCTAGTGCTTCTACACAGGTGTGTGTATGAGAAGTCTGTCATGCATTGGGAATGCCAGGGGCCAGGCAACTTAACTCACACAGCAATAAAAACATCAGAGGAATCATGGGTAATTACACCTTTAGTCACAATGGCCTCTTTTTACCCTCTGTCTCCCTCCATTCTTTCTCCTCTCTGACCCAAATGCCAAAGGCAGAAAGGTGACAAACTATCCACTACTCCACTCTTGACAGTTGCCTTTGGATAAAAGCCATATCAAAACCACAGCCACTGTGTTTCTGCCCAGGCCTCTGATGATGAACAGAATGATGGCACAAGTGATTATAATTATCTATTAATATTCTGTTTGGAAGAGCCCGACCCATTCACCATTCATGCCTTGTGGCAGCTTTTCAAGGAGCCAGTGCTTCTAATTTGATGAAATACAGATTTAATGTATTTCTGAAATCTTCATTTCTCCACCTCCTTTTTGTGCTCCACTGATTCCATCACAAAGGTTATGAATCAAACATTACCGTAGCCGTCGGTTGTAAGGCACTCCGTTAATTGTGCAATTTCTCACACAGCACTTTAATTATGTAAAGTTTAAGCTCTTAGTTGAAACTCTGGGCTGATCGTTTCTTCACGCAGGGCTATCTATGACTGGTGAGTCTATCGCTGTGAAATCATTAGCTTGAGCTCAAAAGGGACACGGGAGATTGTGTTTTCTGAATTATATCAGCAGCTCAGAGCTGAACTTTGACCGCGTAAACTTTGAAACATTTTACAATTAAGCCTTCCGATTCAGAGCTTTGCTGCGGTGTGAAATCGGCCTAGGTGGCGGGTTTTCCCACGTTGCTATTTGATTCATTTCCCTGGCCTCTTTTGTGTAGTTTTAATGGAACTATTGATAGACTGACAGCATGAGATGAGTGTGAAACACAAAGATTTGACGCTTGTATCAATTTTTGTGTTATGCTATGCTGTCAGTGTTGGCACACTTCTTGGAGTTTCACACCAGAAAGATGGGCAGTCTTTATCTGGCCTGGGGCTGAGACAATTCTGACTCACATCCATAAACCATACACGCTGGGCATAGCGCCCACTGCTGCCGACTACAAAAGGTCTGCTCTGTGCCAAGCCTTTTAGCAGTGCAAACATGCACACACACTCACACACACACACACACACACACACAAGCATTCACACAAATATTACACTCGCATTAGACAGACACATATGCAGAGAAGACACGCATAGATATCCACATAGGTGTGCACATACAATAACACACACAGAGACAGGAAAGCGTGCACGCACACACACTCCAGCGTTCAGTGCCAGTCTCTCATGATCGATTCATTTCATAAACCATGCGACTTTTTCCATCCCCGGCTGAGATACAAGCTGTCATGGCAACAGAAGAAAACAGCAGTCGCAGCATAAGGGCTGGTTTGTTGGGACAGGCTGAACCAGAGGAAAGACTTGAGATGCAGCAGAAGTCTAGCCCGAGAGAATTAGTCATGAGCGTGTGTCCAATTACCATGAAGTTCAACGCCGCAGATGACAAATGGCGTCAAAACAATGAACAAAAACAGGTCTCTTCGCTGTGCTTAAGAAGACAGACTTTCACAGAAAATTAAACATACAACACATACCAGGCAGAGAGAAATAGAAACACACATAGCTAATGTAGTCAATAGCCACAGGCCAATAACTACACTCTGTTATCCCCATGGATTTTAAGTTGGATGCCAAAACCATTTCATTAGCTTCATTAAGCATACGCCCCTCATTTGAGGTCTGAAAATATCCAAAAGAAGCCTTTCAAACCAGTTATTATATACAGCAAAAAACTACATAGACTGATAAATATACTTTATTGATCTTAAATTGGGGACTTCTTGCAGCAGCTGTCCCTGGTGTGTTTTGTCTATACAGACAAGTAATATCATGACTACAAGGACAGACTGGCTGTCATACAAGTATGCCATTCATGGAAGACCTGAATGATAACACTTAGTGAATTAGATTGAGAGCTTGAGTCTGACCCGGAGAGACAGTTGAGACAAAGAGGATTCAGGGGGAGTGAAAAGGTGTAACTCAGGCCAAAATGAATGACAGCCAATGTCCTCAACATGTTAGCTGCTGCCCACAGTGGACTTCAAGTACAAAGCTAATGTTGCTGAGATGAGAATATGTTGCTCAAACAAATATGCCTCATGTACTTTTCTTGGTAGAAAAAAAAGAAGTCCAACCTCATTAAGTTTAAGGTGCCGAGGTGTTTTTTTTCATTACTGATGACGGAGGTAGCCAGGGCGTGTATCATCTCGCTTACTTGGTGTCTCTGGTTTACATGCATGACATAGATAATCCCTGAAGGTCAAACAGAAAGTTGTCCACAGTTGACTTTTGGACCTTCCAGAGAAAAAAAAGTGCAGGGCAGAGATGCCTAAAGTGACGAATTTTGCCTGCCAAAAAACAGACAAGGTGCTGACCAACTTGTAGGAGTGTATCTGTGTGCGTCTGTCAGACAGAGAGAGATGTTTTGCTACTGATGGAAACCTTACAATAACCTACAGAGTCACAGTTCACTGCATGAGAGGAATCCTCAAGAACCAAGCTGCATAAAAAAGGCAGCCAGCTTCCAACCAACCCTAACCGGTCTGCGTACCACACATAAACACTCACAGCAGATTCGACTGATCTTGTTTAGTGTGTACGGGGCATTTAAACCGTGCATATCTGAGACCTTCGGCTCAGGGAAGAGGAAAACACATCAGCTGCTGAAAAAAAGCACGTGTATCTATGTTTTCCGTTATTTCTTCTGATCTCTTAGACAGGGTGTTAGCATGTGCTGCCCTGCATCCTACAGATTCTCACTTGGCAGTCCAGACCATTTGGCAGCAAAGCACAAACAACTAAGAGGCTAAGCTACTGACTTGTAAATACAGGTGTTTCTGTGAAATAATGCTGCTAGCTGAGATGTGAATTTAACCCCAGCTCCGGTTAAACTTCAGCTATCT
This sequence comes from Myripristis murdjan, assembly GCF_902150065.1. Classification (NCBI taxonomy): domain Eukaryota; kingdom Metazoa; phylum Chordata; class Actinopteri; order Holocentriformes; family Holocentridae; genus Myripristis; species Myripristis murdjan. Next base: position 11,046,060 of record NC_044002.1, read on the forward strand.
CAGAGTAGATGGAATTTATAGCTCTTTCCCTGTCAGGGTCTAAAATAAGCAACCTCTGTGGCAGAATTCGTCTTCTCCCAGGTGACAGGAGATGACTAAACACCTTTTCCCTGGTGAGACTGATGAATATTTTATATGTGAATTGCAAGCGCACGCTTCAATTGACAAGCATGCACATTTAGCACACAGGCTTGGCAAATCGGTGTGTTTGTTACAGTACATTTAACAGAAAGATAGTTTCTGTCCACTGGCATGTCCACTAGTTTTGTGTCCACCAGCTTTTCATCCTCATTCCTGGTAGAATCACGCAACATGGTTTGAAACCAAAGAAAAGTCTGAAAGTTTGAAAGGTTATCATGTTGAAGTAATTTGCTGCAGGAATAATGCTTCAGTGTTTTTCCACACAGCTGAACATAATCCAGCTCTACTGAGCAAAACAGAACTGAGCTCACAGAGCCGTGGTGCATAGGACAGGACAGAAATTATTCAGCAAAGCACATAATAGCATTGTAAAACCTTAGGCTGCAGCATACAAAAGGAAATATCTCACTGTTCTTTTAATATATTCATTTGGATTGTCAGGAAGAAAGAGAGGAAAGGATGAATAAGAAAGTGTTTAAGTTGGACTTAACTACACAATATGCACAACTGGTGCTATTGTGTAGTAAAGCAACAAGTGTCTTTTGATGTCTGCTAGAATTTTAATGTTAACATTATGGCATATATTGAATCAGGCATTAAGAATTGACTCATGTGAACATCATAATCTAGTTCAATTGGATGAGATCAACTAAGTTCATGTGCTAACAACAAATAAACATGTTGATATTAGTCATTATCTTAAGGTATGTATTAGTGTTTCAAGGGTGGCATTAAGAATATTTTGTTGCCTCGTACATATTATTATTTACCATTCTCTATATTCAGCATCTGTATCCTGTATTTGACCTCAGGCAGGATATGAGCTAATGTTTGGACTACTTTGTGCATATAAACGCATTCAATAAGAAAAAAAATCCTTCATCAGTGAGGCGGTGAACTTGGTGGAATGTGACTTCTTGTGTTGTACAATAACATGTTGGCTAAGGCTGGGTGATGATACACGCAGCACACACACACACACACACACACACACAAGCAGAGACACGTCTGCTGTGTGTCTGCAGAGAGCAGGTCACTGGAGCTCTGCAGTAGTACTCAATGGAATGGAACAAAGCTGAGGGCGGACTGCGGCTATGAAGGCTGCCTCCTCATGTACATTATGCAAAAGTACGTGCTCACATAGAAATTCAGGTTTTTGGGTCCAAACATGACAGCCGACCACAAAGAGGTGAAGGTGCAGTGTGGTAATGTGGTTCAGCGATGCAGAAAAGAGAAAGCAGCACAACGCCTAACACAATCTAAGCCACTTCAGTGTGTTTCCAACCCCTGCAGACTCCCGGACTTGCGGTGCTTTTATTAACTGTAGAGGCGGATGCCATTTACTGACCTTTATGTTGTCCAAATTTTATGGAAACAAGAACAAGGCAAAATCGGGGTCAGATTTAACTATAATGATGTCTAGGTAGACACAAATACAGATACCAAACACACAACCTCTCATCATTCTACACAGGCTTTTTCTACACTCCTGATCTCTAACCTCTGCAATCCCCTTTCTTTCTGAGAGTAAATAGATCACAAATTTATCAGAGCTTGACCGTATGGCGAGGTGAAGGATTTCAAAGATGGGAACACCTAGGGAGGGGGTTTTCACAACAGTCACATAACCTTTGTCCTCATAATCTACCTCTATGTCCTCCTCCTGCTTTAATCGTCTCTAGACTCTTCTCCCCCATTATCAGCTTTTTGAAATCCCCCCCTTTTCGGTTTAATTTAATCTGCACAGCACAGTCGGGGGCCGAGGACGATAATTTGATGAATAGTCTCAGGCTCTTCCTCCCGAGGATACTCTGGAAAGGAAATATCCCTGAAGAGAAGTGGATCACCCAATTTCATGGGAAGCGGGCTGTGGGTGTGCAAGAAGGCAGCAACTCCTGGGAAATAAGTGGCTGAGAAAGGGAGGCTGCAAAAGACCAAGCAGGAGATGCTGAGAGAGAGGAGGAGAGGATAATGAGAATACCATAGAAAGGTTGGAACGACACACAAAGAGAAGAGGACCGAGGAAAATAACAGGACAAAGTAATGACTTGTGAATGGCTAAATGATACACAAAGATGCTGAACAGGGCGAAAAAGAAGAGTTGCAAAGGGAGAGAAAGAAACCCAAAACATAAAAAGCTTGGTTATTGTTAACATGTGGCGCATTTGTTATATGGGACAGTATATCCTTACTGGCTAGAGGGTTCAGTATGTCTCACCAGAGAGGAAAGAGTGGGAGACAGAGAAATGGAGTGATGGAGACAAAGTGTAGTGGAGGTGGAGAAACAGACTGAGGAGGAAAACATCTGCAGCAGGAAGAGAAACACATGGAGGAGAAGGAAGGGAGAGAATGAAAGACAGAGAGAGAGAAAAAAAGAGACAGAACGAAGGAAGCGAGGGGAATAGAAAAGCTCAGGAGAACTGTTGTCACACACATCAGGGGATCAGATGTCAAAGCAAATGTTCGTGAATGGTGAAAGGTGGAATACGTGTGCACATTCACACATTGTCTCTCAAACATACACACACAGACTGCAGAATCCCACCCAGCTACTGTACAAGCCCCACACAAACACACAGTGGCACCACCATTACAAGCACCGCCACCCTTCATATCCACACACACGCTAACTCCCCCACACAAACACACACAGTGACATCACTGTAATACACACCATCCTCCATATTCACACACACACACACACACACACACTCACCATCTCCTTTTTCTGTTTCTTTAACACTGCTCCCCTGAGGCTGGCATTCCCAGGCTCCCAGGTGAGGTCAGCCCACCCTGGAGGGGGCAGTGTGGTTCCACCAGGGGTATTTGTCTGGACATGCCCACCCCAGAGGGATGTAACTAGAATATCTCCCTCCGCCTGGGGGGACCAGCTGGGCGGAGAGAGAGTGAAAGAGGGAGGAGGGCTATAAAGGGAAAAAAAACTAAAAACATAAACATGTGCCATGCTGGGGAAGCATCTTAAAGAGTATACATAGTAAATCACATATGGCAGAAAAATGTTTTTCGACATTCTACAATCATGAATATTTCTATGTCAGTCTTGAACGCATGCCAACAATTCTGCCTTCAACAGAAGAAATCATAGATGTGAAGTTCTTTCGGCAACATAGTAAAAAATAACTTTTTTGTCAGGTAGATGCTGCTGTCTCCATCAAAATTAATGAAAATATTATCATGATATCAGGTTTTTATTCTGTTTTGTTTGCTGTTTCATAGTCCAACTACATTTTCCTCACCAGAAAGATAAACTTTACCTCCTCTGTCCTGTTTGACCTTCTTCTCCTTTGATTCTCACACAGTATTGCTGGATAACAACATTCATCTTAGGGATAAAAAGCATAGTCTATGTCTGAGTTATGTTACCTTTGCCTTATGTTTTGCTTAAGTGTTCAAATGTTTTTAAGCATAGTCTGAGATGATTATTGCACCTCTCAATTTCCTAAACAAAGGAAAGGCAAACCCTTACATGAAATCATAATCAGACAAAATCAGGGCATTCAAACATACATCAAAATGTTTTGTACAGACCAAATGTATTTCTTTCTGTGAAGGATGGATACATGAGTGGGCAGAATGATAAATAAACGGAGAAACTGGAGCTAGAAATTGGAAAAGGAAATAGGAAAGGACAGGGCATAGTATTGATATTGCTTCAGCAGTAGTTATTTGAGTTTTTATCTTGGTCCTCATTTACTGACTTATGGAGTTTCAAAATACCACATTACATTCCAGCAAACAGCCAGGATGAAGATAACAACTGTTGTTGTGTGCCAGTTGGCATTTTTAAAAAAAATGGAAATGTGAAAATTAGCAAGGAAGAACAAAGTAAACTCATGCATGTGCACATGCACACACAAGCTAATTGTCTAGAATTTGTTTGTCATGGCACCCAAGACGATGTCGAAGAATAACAATATCAGATCCACAGAGCAACATTTAAATATGCTAAACAGGGGAGAGGAGGTGCAGAGGAGTAACGTCCCTGGAATAAGGCACTTTTTGAGAATCAAACACAGCTTCATTAAACCCCTTTTGAGTGACGGCCACTTGGGACCACATGGCAGTTTTCTGTGGGTCTTATGTCTCTGGGGAAGGTTTTGCCGGGTGGGACTAAAAATTTTCAGTAAAGGCCAAGGAATGATGTGATGAGTCATGATGGCCAATAATGTCTTTGTACCCTTGAAAAAATGTATTACTTGACCATTACAAACACTATAATGCACTGGTGTGACTTCCACTAGGTGGAGCTCCGTCCCTGGGTCCCTTTGTGAATTATGGTTGTGCACATGCACCGTACAATGTAACAGCAAACCAGCTACCAGTGGCTAGCGGTTTCTAAAACTTAAAAAAAAGTATCTTCTCGTAGTGACTTAGCAACTGATTTTACTTCATAATTACCACCACAGAACCAAAACTTTAACAAAGGACTCTGGACATTCATCAACACCTAAAACAATATAAACAGGAAAAGTTGTCAGTACGATCACATCTCCAGAAATCCCTGCGGCTGTCAAATGTTAATGACTAACTGGGCAGAAAATCGCCCAAATCTGGCAACATGTCTTGGGTGTAAATGTTTCCAGTTATTTTCAGTGTTCAGTTTCAACCAATCACGGGCCGCCAACATATTACACCCATATCGCCGTCGGCCAGAAAAAGTATGCCCTTTGGCACACAGACAAAGATTGCTGGCAGCGCTTTTTGATTAGTCATCATGTCTCTGTAATGATGTATGATTAATGTGAGAGTAACAACTGAAATTTCCACACACAACACAACAGCAACAAAAGCGATTTTTCATTAAAATATGTAGGCTGTTTAATAATTGGAAATGCAGGAGGGGTGGCACCCTAGCGCCCTTAATAGACCACACGGCCCTGCTTTAATGTATGTTACTGAAACCACAAAGAAACACATGCACGAGTAATTCAGTGGACATGGTGACTGATTGAAAAAGAGCCAAGTAGGCGTCTGTTCTGGGAGAAATCATGCCATCTCTCTGTATATCTTAGTATGCACTGTGTATTGATTATTACAATTACACACTATTACAGTTCCATTATCTGCACTGACTGTCTTTAATTACACTAGAGAGCAAGAGGAACAGTGAGAGCGAGTTTGCACAGATAGATAGATGAAGGGAGACACTGCGTTCAACTAATTAAAACAGAAACTTTTTGTTTCAGCAAGTTGACAGGGAATGAATCTGGCAGGGAATTAATCTGACCGCAGGGAACACAGTGAGGAGTCACACACACACACACACACACACACACACACACGCACGCACGCACACGCAAACACAGGGAGGTGCAGTGCAGAGTGCCGTTGCCATAGTTACTGACTGTGGCACCACATCATGCTGCTGCGCTAATGCAGAGGTGTGTTTGTGTGTATGTGTGTGTGTGTGTGACTCACTTAATTCTTTCATTATATCACCACGCTGACCTATTCCAACATCCACGACACACACGCACACACATACATAGACACACACACACACACACACACACACACACACACACACGGCAGGAGAGAGACAGAAAGGTTGCAGAGATAAATACAAAGTGCTCTTGTTGACAAGACTTTTTCTTCTGGTAACAGTTTCCAATCTGTTAGCCAATGCCCTTGAGTTGAAGCACTATCTATTGCTGATGTGGGTGATAATATCCTGAAACATCATGATATGGCAAGAAAAGGAAAGCACCTCACTTCAGGTCAAGGCCTAAAGAATGCATTCCTTTGGTTGCAGGTATGAAATATTAATGTATACCTATACAAAACCGGATACAGGGCTTGTGCCTGCAGGGCATAAGGTCAGTGATACAATACGTGCGTGTGTGTGTGTGTGTGTGTGTGTGTGTGTGTGTGGCTACATGCATGCTCCCAAGTTTGTTACAGTAAGGGAGTCAGTGTGTGGAAAATAAGAAAAAAGAGAAACACAGCTGAGAGGATGATGCAGAATGCCCAGCACAGCAAGTGCAGCACCAACTGGAAGTCATCCATAACCTGCTCTAATAAACTCCCAACATACTTCAACTAATGCAAGCTTGCAAAGACCCCCACATGGGAAAGGTCCACTCTCACAGCCCTTCTGTACCAAACCATTCTCACCATAGGTTGGTGTTCATTATCTGTGAGCACATCTTAAAAAAGTACCCATCAAAACAGATCCACACAGGCTGATTTACTAACATGATAAGTCTGTTAAATACTGTCCTTACAGAACCATGTCATTGTCTGATATAGGCCACTTACAACATGCTGTTGATTTTTTTTTCTCTCTGCTTAATGCTGGTGATCCTAGCCCTGGATTAGCCTGCATTGTCTTGTCAGCCTTTGTCTTTGTGTAATGGTACCCCTCTGTGTGTCTATGTGTAACTGGTGTCCTTCTGTGTTTGAAACTTTTTTATGCTGCCATTTTGACCAGGACTCCCTGAAAGAAGAGACATTGTGTCTCAATGGGACCTTCCTGGTAAAATAAAGGATAAATAAAATAAAATAAAAATAAAATAAATAAATCCTAATTTTCATGCTAAAAAAATTCTCAGTATCATCTACTGTTGATTTATACTCTCTGCTTATATTTTTAAATGCTAGTTGAAGTGATCTCTAATCGGTATGGTGAGCCAAACCTTGACCTTTTGGAGTCGTGGGAAAACAACTACTGAACGTGAGAAAATGAGAAAAGCCAGGGACCGATTTTATGAGTGTTTAGGACCATCAAAAATGGAGAATGTCATATAAGCTTTGTAGGAAGGCTAAGTGTGTGTGTGTGTGTGTGCGTCCGAGCATGAAACGAGCAGGTGTGTCCCTGTTCTTTGCTCTCAGTGTACACCCGGCGTGTGTAAAGGTTGGCTGTCAACTTTACAGCTGTGCATGCAACATATCATTGCACTTTCACACACTATTTTCCAAGTCTATCCACACCCTCATAACCCTCCCCGTCTCCTCCTCTCCTTTTCACAAGGCATTTTAAAGGGATAACTCAAATTAAGGGAAACTAGCTGTAACTGCTCACCCGTAACTACAAACAAATCACTCCTGCTGTAAAAGCGAGGATATAACTGCACCGTTGCTTACAGCTTTGAAGTAGCGTGACAGCTCATAAGGCTTGGTGATGGCTGTGTCCACCTGGTAAGAAGGCCTGGTGCCTCAACAGGGCCGCAGGGACAGGCAACGGTAATTCTTGTCGACATGGGCAGAGGTGGGACAGAGAGGTTTAACCGACGTCAACTGTACATTGGACTTCAGAAAATACACAAAGAATCAGATTCCACAATACCATGATTAATATCTGATTTGCATTGTGGCACCTACTGTAATAAGATGATTAATGGCATCAAACTAAATCTCACGGAGCAGAGTCAGATTCATTGTTACAAAGGTAGAATTCAGAGGGCATGGGGGAGGGGTCTCAGTGGTTTGGTGGATCCGTGCACATGTGCTGCCAGATCAGGCTTATGATCTTTTATGCTTGGTCTATTTTCAAAAGAGGAAAATTGCATGCAGACATGAATATTGTAATGCTTTTGAGAAATGCTTAACTTGAAACAGCAGGATCATGTTTACCATAGATACTTTCTTGAATCTTCCAGTGTCCAGGTATTGTATGGTGTGTGAATATCAAAAGCAATAAAAAATTACTGTCTTGATCCAATTCCAAACAGCAGTTACAGAGGCTCCACTTTTAGTCATGACTCTGCATTGTGCTTAATGAAAGAACTTAACTAACAGAGCAATCAGAAGTGCACAGAGAAGCAAGAAGGAAAAGTAAGAAAGGCTTGCTGGCTATGCATATGTTTGCAAATGTCAACACATTGAATTAACAAGTCTTTCATTAAGTCCTTAACTAGAGTATGTTGTAGTATACAGTATAAGACAAAATCTCCTTTTCAAGGGAGACATGGTCAAGACTGCAGAATCAGGAGAAGAATCAAAAGGTTATAAGCAAAATCCACACTAACTACATAACTGCTCAAAAAGGCAGTACTCCAACAGCAAAAGATGTTAGACTTATATGAGTTCGGACATTTTTTGGAGGCGTTTATACAAAGTATTTTTCAGTTCCATGAAAAAAATAGGTGCAAAAAGAAGTTACCCTGGTGGGAATTAAACCCTTAACAGCAATGTTGGTACTATTCTCTGCTTGATGCAGGAACTCAGATACAGTATGTGAGGCCAAGTGTTCAGTATCAGAGCCAAGGGTAATTTTCACTCAGTGAATTATAGTGATGCTGGAGTGTTAATTCAGTTTCTCTCACGAGCATATATCTTACAATATCCATTCCAGAATCAAAATAGAGATTAATGCTATCACTCCTCCCCTCTCATTTCTTACAAAATTCCTTAAAAAGTGATTCATATTCACACTGGGTGATTGAGCTTTGAGCTTTGAAAGCTGATAATGTGCTTCTGCATATCTATCCCATTAGTAACTCTTTTCAGCCGAGCCCAGACATATACTTGGGTTGCAAGCCATTCTTTGTTTCTCCCAGAAAATACATCCTCCTTTTTTTCTGTGCAGTGAAAAGTGATGCTGTCTTTGGGAGTTATGATGAAAGGGTGTGGCATGTTTCTCTGTCAGCACCTGTGGCGGTGGGGGAAGATTGAGAACTTCAAAAGATAGTGTGGTACAGAATACACATGTGCTCTTTAAATATACCACAATTTCTCCGATATGGACAATGTTATACACAGGTTTATGGTGTGAAGAGTCCTGTAACGACAGAAATACAGGTGTTGCTCTCATAGAAATAAACTTAACTGCATGTACTTAACACAGAAATGATTTACTGCCCCGCCATCAGAAAGCACAAAGAATGATTTAGAAACCATGGGTTTCACAATATACCTATTCACTTTTCACCTAGTTCAACATTTGTGAAAGAATATGCTGCAGTGGTTGCTGCATGGAGGATAGATGAAGGAGGCTCCTGATGGAGGGACTACGATTTGTAACTGCAGAGACAAAGACTGAAAGTAGCAGATGGGAGGGCATCAACAAACACATAGACAAGCTGGTAGGCAGGCAGGTAGCGAGTGTAGTCTGTCAGACAGACAGAGAGTAAGTGTGATTACACATCCAGAATGAGAAGAAGCAGACCACTTCGCCGCCCAGTCAGCCATTCTCATCCTCTCATCTCCTCTCCACCTCATGCTATATCCCTGTTATGCTCTTTAAACAAGCTTAGAGGCTTTTACAGGGCATGACAAATCATCGGAGACCTTTGCCATGCACGTAGCAGTGCTGTGCAGCCAGTGTTGGTGCTCAAGAGCAGGAAGTCGATGTGTTAGTCTAAGATAAGCTACAGGTAAGGGATAAAGACTGCTGTGTAAGTAGGTTATACCCCCGGGGCCCGAAAAGACACTGCTGGTGGTGAGGCTGCCTTGTCTCAAACTGCCAGAGAATTATGACAGGGTTGCAACATCTGCTGCCTGAGAGGGAGACTGACAGTGATGGATGGCCAGGTGTATGAGTGTGTGAGTGTCTATGCATGTAGATTTTTGACTATAAACACAAACATTGATATGGATATGCACATACACATGCATTCACAAAGTGACTGAGTCACCATTTGTGAGCAATGCATATGTCTGTGACAGATGACAATTTCACTTTACGAGGAATCACCAATAAAAAATGTGCACAATGCAAGAATACACACACACACACAAACACATTGTTTTTGATGGCTCATTGTTTAATACCTGTCAACATCTCCCGTATGAATGTATTTCCAGTTGAATAAATAATCCCATCAGAGGAGATAAAGATTAACGATGTATTTATCATCCAATGACAAGAACTGCACGCTACACATAAAAGATCAGTATCAGGATGTCAACGGCATATCCAATTTGATGAGATTACTGAACAGTAAGAAATATAATTCCACTTCACTGTCAGGGGAATTAATGCTACGTTTATAAAACCCTGCACATGTACTCTGTACTTCGTAGACAAGGAAAGTTTCCCAAGATAAACAAATAGCTTCTGTAGTCCTTGGTCTTGCAGGTATTATGCAAATAGCAGAAAGTGCTATTTTCTGATGCACACTTCAACATATTTTACAATGATTAAGAAAAAAATGCGGGTTTAGGGTCTTAGTATCAAATGCCACACTAGATAATATTTGTGTTTCTGTGTGTAAACATTATACACCTTTAGACCGATCTATATAAAGTAGACCTACTGCCCTCTAGTACTGACATTTTTCATCCAGCTATTAAAATAGGACAGTTGCAGTTTTGTCTGTAATTACGGTGTAATCATCTTCATGTACTATATATGGCCATTACCGTCATCACCCATCATGTGTACACAACATAGCGAGTGTGAAATTTCCAGACGTGTTGTGGCAAGAGCAACAGATCACAGCAAAAGGCATGTGCCGACAGTGAAGACTAACCTCAGCTGTTTGGCATTGGCATATCATAGACTGCAGTATTCATGTTTGGGTTTGTGGTAACGTTGTGACAAATATGTGGGTTTGTCAATCATCTGTGCTCTTCCGATTATGGAAAAAAGATTTTGATGTTCGTTTCATCTAAAAAAAAAAAAATGTATCCCATACTATGAATGTTCTCGATATACAATAAAAGTAGTGGTTCCTCTGAATATTTCCACCTTAACTACATGTCAGATGTACAAAAGCTCACAAGCCTTCCCTCCCTGCTTTCATCTTCTCTTCTTTCTCAGACTGTTGGGTTTGGGCTAGGTGAACGAGCTGAACTGGGAGGTGCAGGGGTCTTGCGACCCAAGGGGATGGGAGGCAGGACGGGATGGGTGCTGGATCCAGGACGCCCAGAGGAGGGAGTCACTACTGCAGACAGTTTGTCTGTGCCTGGATGGGGGGCGTCAGGCGTCTGGTCCAGTTCCACTTGTTCTGAAAGGGAAAAACATTTACTGGATACAAGCACATATATGGAGACATTCTAATGACACATCTATAACTAACTTCAACTAACTAGTCAACCAGATGAATTTATGTGGAGATGCACAGATCTGGTGATTTATAGACTGGCATAAATCATAGGCAAATGATTTGCAAGAGTCATGCAACAGTTGCCTAAAAGTGACATGCATGATATAAATAAAGAACTTAAGTAAACATAAAAATGAGCGGTGACAACTTTAAGAAAACAGAAATAACTCTAACCTTTCCAGTGCAAAACATAGGCATACAACTAATTATTTGTGTAAATTAGTGCTCTCAGAAACCCTAATTACTAATAGGATTAAGAAGCATACAGTATCATGACCTTTGCTGCAGGTCATCCACGCTTTCTATTTTCTGTAGTCTAACTACAAAACAGCAGCAATGCCATAAAAAATAATTATAAAAAATGTATTTTTGACCTTTGAGTGTTTCCAGAGTGTGTCCCAGGACAGAGATGTCCAAAGGCTCCACAACAGGTCCTGAGCCCAGGTCAAAGCCTTGTGCTGGGGCCAAGGCCCCTGCTGAGCTGGGCACAGACAAGGCCGAACTGGCTCGAGACTCATCCGAGCTGCTGGTTAAGGGAGGGAGAGAATGGATAAGAGAGGAGGAAAGGGAGGGGGAGAGAGGATGATGGCCTAAAAGGGCATGAAGAAGGCCAGGTAATGAGAGAAGATGGCGTGCTGGGAAAACAGAGAGAGAAATCATGTTGGCATGCAAGGACTAACAGTTAAATGTCAATGGAGAAATTACTGAGGAACAGCAAGTAAAAGACAGAGGTAATGGAAAAACAGAATATGATGCAGAGAGCTGTCAGGTATGGGCATTTAGTGGCAATCTAAAATAGGGGGCTTTTTAAAGCCAATGGTATCTAAGGGAAAAATTCTCTTCACTTGGCCTCCTGCATAGAGAGTTCAGAAAGGAGGGTGAGCTGAAAAGTGTCCTTGGAGCTGGGAGGGATTCAGTGATTTGATCAAGGACACTTCAGTAAGATGAACATGCTTGGGCTCTTGGGAGATCCAAACCCAGAGGCATCTAGTTAAAGGACAGTCTGTTTAATCACTAGACCAGCTTAATGGCTGGCACGTCTTGTTTCCTGATACTTCTATGTTAAGGCCTGAGGTCGATGCGACTTGCAGATTTAAAAATAAGATTTCTCCAACAACTATAGGAACTGCAAATGTGAATCTCTCTCCTTCTGTGGAATCCAAGAAGATGCTAAATGCCCTCAAAACAAATTAAAGTAATTTTACACATTTGATTTCGATCCATAGAGCAGCTCTAAAACTCATTATCGAGGACCTACAAAAGACAGACAAAATAATGGAAACATGTACTGTAGTGCCTTCAGAACAGCTTCACTGGCTCTGCAATTATGTCCCAAACTCTGGGATATTGGACCACTGTTTCAAGTAAGAAAGCCTCCAGTTCTTTGATATTCCTTGGCTGTTATACAGCCATGCAGAGCAATCATCCAACCAGCCTACTCCCATGAGATCGCTGGCCAAACCATTACAGATCCACTATCATGTTTAACAGCTGGAAACAGACATTGTGTGCTGTAAGAATGCTTTGGGTTTCTCCAAACATAAACCCATCCAGGTACAAAACAAAGGATGAAAGACAACTCTTCAAAGCATATGACTTTTTCCATTGCTCACAAGCCAATATTATGCTCTTTACACCAGGTTACGGAGCTTTGTGGGAAGTTTTTGTGAGGACTGTGTCACATATGTGTTGACTCAACTCTGGGTTAAATTTCTGTACAAAGATTTCCGGTGCTGAACAACTGTCCTTTTACTTGCCAGCTTCTTCTTTGACTTGCAGCTAAAATTCCTCTTTACCTTAGTTTGTGCATTGCTGGGAAAGGTTTTGATTATGCAGACTACTCCATATTAAAATAATTCTCACACTGACAGTTTTGCCCTTTTGGTACTAGTTGCCTCATGTGGCTTTGACAATTCACATATACATTTAATTATCTTTTTTCAAATCTTGACACATACTGCTAAGCGTTATTCATCTTGATATGATTTGCCAGTGTAGCTGCCATTTTGGCTGTGTTTCAGTTATTTCAAAGTTTTCAAAGTCCACTTTCATGCTTTGTTTCTGTTATTTTGTCCACTCCGTCAACACTGGCTGTGTCCCAAAACAAGGTGTGCCACAGTGATCCAACCACCCCTCCACACACTCAATGCCAGGAAACTAGACAGCTGAATCGGTCCAGCTACAAAAGCAAGATGGAAGCTGACACCAGAAATAGGGAATGTTCTGTTAAATGTCTGCAGACACACACACACACACACACACACACACACACACACACACACACACACACTCAAGCCTATGCCAAAATCCCATCAGAGAAAAGCGACAGCCTCCTCTGTTACAAGATGTCAGACAGACATACAAGTGAAGGCATATCCCTAATAAGACTGAGGCCAACAAGTACACAGATGTCTGGAATCCTCTAGAGAAATACTGAAGGGCTGAGTAATGCTCTCTTGACACTGTAAGTCATGTATCAATCAGACAGCAGTGACAGAACGTGCAGGTTGCCCACAAGTTTGGTAAAAACTTGCCCTCTAAAAACATGAACTCGACGTTTGGATTAAAAAGTTAATGAGACTTGGAAGTGGGAAGGAATTAATTTTCCACTGAACATACACATTTCTTAAATGCTGTTAGATTACTTGTGAGAGACGCTAATGGAATAACTTGGTTCTAATTTGTTCAGGTGGGGGAATACTGTGTGTGGTTGCATGCACACATAGGCAGGCGCACACATACACTCACAGACACATTTTTCTTGATATATGACTATATCATTGTGTGACAGATTAAGTTCATATTTGCGGCCAACTTGTGTAGTAAGCCTGTTTATTGAGCTTAAGTATACACAGTGGGAAGTTAAAAAGCAGTAAGAGCTATAAATCAGAATTTATGAGTCAGTGTGCCTATAACTGTGTGTGCATGTGTATGTGTTTGTGTTTGTGTAGGTTTGTCCCCAGATGGCTCATACCAGTAAAATGAGCCCTATAAAATTGAACATATGTTGTTAAACAAGAACAGGGAGGTAAAGAATATACTACAAAAGAAGTTTTTCGATTCCTCAGTTTTCAGTCTGGGATTTTCTGTTATTAAACTTCTTGACTTCCTGTGGATTCTACTGTAACATAAAAACAAACTTTGCACAAACCTAAAGTCAACTCATAACTCAAAATGCTACTCCTATTTAAGTTTACAAACCATATATGTTGTGAAACCTTATACAACTTCAGAAACCATATATGTATCTGCTATTCACAGACAGTGCCATCTGTCTCTACTTCAGATTTGGCAACAATGCTGTATCTTTCCATTTGGTAAATAGACCTTTTTTTTGAGTTTGGGTAGGGTATTGGTAGAGTGTGAGCATCTGTGAGTGTGGGTGAGTGTGTGGGCGTACGCATGTGTATGTGTGTGCATTTACCTGCTGTCCTCATGCAAGTGGGTGCCAGCATCCTGATTCTGAGGCAGTGATGATAGAGCTTTCTGGGCTGAGCTGAGGTAAACAAAATTCAGGACCAAATTCAATCATTTTCCTTCAGTGGTTTAAATCTTATGGAATGCTATTTCAAACACTCTCCTTGTCACAAACACACACACACACACACACACACATATGCATGTACACAAGTGCGCATGCATGCACATTTTACAATTACGACCTCCCCTGACTCTTAAATCCAAGTTAATTGGCAAGGACACCCACCACAGGAGGATGAACTTTCACTTAGCACACTGTGTGAGGAAATCTACCTTTGAACAAAGCCTATCATCTTCCTTCTTTATTCATATTTTTGTAGCTGTATCTGGTGGCAGGTACATTTTAGAACAACTTAACTAAGAGTACCACTACACAAATCTCTCTTCTTAGCCAACAGTTGTATGCAAATTATTTGGACATCTGCCACTTCAACAACAAGGTCAAACAATAGCTCAAAATAGCCCATTCAAAAGCAGTTAGGAGAAGTGTTCCAATTACATGTAATTTGGCTGAGCTGTGAATGCCCACTCAAATTAAAAACTGGAGTACTATTAAGTGCATACTACTTAGGGTGCACCTTTTGAAGAGCTGGCTGTAGGCCCCGGGACTCTTCCCTACTATAGCCTCTCTCACCAGCTGCTCACGCCTTCTGATGGAAGCTAGCTCCTGTAGAGAGAGTCAAAGAGAAGTGGGAGTGGGGGAGCAGCAGTGGGAAGGTTGGGAGAGGGGAGCAGAAAATACAGAGAAAGTAGAGGAGAGGAGGAGAGAGGGAGGAGATGGGGAAAGGGGGAGTGAGGTAGGTAGAATTAAAAAGAGATGTGGAGGAGTGGAAGAAGTCCAAAAGGGAGCAAGACAGAGGGAGGCATGAGGATGTATGACGATGACAAAAAGAGCTAGAATTCTGTTACAGCAAACACAAACAGATGAAAAAATGAAAAGAAATGCTTTTGTGAATTTGATAGACTTTGTTTTTTTGGCATTCCCTTAAAGGTTGCGTTACCAGATACATTTTTCATAAGAAGTGAGGTTACTCACAGCAGGGTTCTTCTGAGGGCTGAGCTGTGCTTGGACCATGGCACAATAGTTCCTGGAGAAGGAGTCTGAGGGGTCCAAAGCCATGGGTAAGTATGACTTTGTGACTGATCCTGAAGTGCTAGACAGGGCTGAAGCTGGCCTTTCCTCTGGTAAGTGCTCTGAGGCGGACAGAGAGACAGTTATGCTGATATCAGTGACTGCATGTGAAGACAACAGCATGCACACACAAGACGCACTGCATAAACAGATAATGCACTGTGTATGGGCAGACATGCATGCATGTGCACCCACTGTATCACATGCACACACATGCATGAACACAAAAACACACAGATGAAACATACCAGTAGAGGTTTGATCTAGGGATGCTCTGTCATTGTGATCGTCTTTGCTCTGCTCCTCCAGCCCCAGGTATGATTTCACCACCAGCTTCAGCATCTGGTAGGCCTCCTCCTGGTCATCTACACACACACACACACACACACACACACACACACACACACACACACGTACATTTGCATGTTCACGCATGAACACATTACACAGAAAAAAAGGGGTCATGAACGTAGCCAGTATGTCTCCCATCTAATGTTAATGAATGAAAGATATGAGGACGGTGACCTCAGCGTAATGAGGTTCTCGCAGGCAGCGCATAAAAGTGATGAGTTACCCACACTCTCCGTACATTCAGTTCATTAAGAAAACAGCTAACATGTGCAAGTGCTTTCATGAGGGAATGATAAACACAGCCATTCAGTGGCTAATGTGCTCTTAACACATGTGGTAATTAGATTGCAAGTGTAGAGTATGGATTTGAGTGAAGTATTTTAATTTATCTACAGCTATATCAATGACACTGGCTTTAGACTGGGGGAGGCTTTGTGAGACACTGAGATGAGATGTTGCCTGCAACAATAGATCCCCTATTCCTTCGTACAAAGATGTATTGTAGGCAAAGGCTGAGCAACTACGAACATGAAAATGGATGATTGTTGTAAATTTCAGTGTGAATACTGACATCTGTACTACAATGAAACAATAGCAAATCAGCAAACTGAAACTGAATCTTCAATGAAAGGGGTGATTTAAAATTGACCACTAATGAAACTAATGAAACACTAATTATTCACCCCAGCCACCCACACTGAAAATAATAACTTTGCCCTGAAAGAACCTAAATGAGTACATGCAGTGTCATAAAACAAGCCTTGCATAGGGATAAATAGTTCAAATAACAAAGCATCCCTTTGCCGTACCACAGGGGATGACATTATCAAAGAAGCCTGGCCGTTGCCTGTTGATGTTGGTGTAGAGCTTGATACGTGCCACAGCAGTGTCTATCTGTGTGCGGGTATACAGGCCACGCATTCTCATATGCCTGGTATATTGCTCCACCTGGGTGGGGATGAGGAGGATGTAGCGAGGCTCAAAGTAGCTGTTCTTCAGACTTAACACACCCTGGGAGGACAAACAAAACATTTCATCTTTAAGGAGGGGGGTATGCCAGAAGAAGGGAGCTTCACTCAGTGGTTTACAGATTGAAAAGAAAAATAAACCTGCAAGTTAAAAGAAGACCCACAGACCTGTAGACCCATTAGAACATGAATTTCACACTGGAAAGATAAACCATTTTTAGATCTCTAAAAAATAAAATCAAGACTTAAGATGCTGTATTTAAACATCTAAAGTGCACAATCCACAGCATAATCTACAGCCCTGAGGGGCGAAGAGTTTCACTGGGAACTTTTTCCTGTGCCACTTCACAGACCTTATCTACAAATTAGAGGCAGATAGATAAGGTCTTCCAGTGTTCTTCAGCATGCTATTGCTGTGACTTATACCGAGTATTGTTGTTGTTTTTGGAAAGAGGTGATGCTGTATTTTTGTATGTACATTTCACATGTTAATTTTTATAATTTTATCTGCACAAAACAGTGCCTATCCAGCGCTATCAGGGTGAAGGGACACAGAAGACATGAAGATAGACTGGGAACCTTGCCAAATCACACAGAAACTATCAGGATGGATAGACAGCACTACTGGGAAAATATGTGTGGGTAAGAGGGAAAATGTCTTTTTTGTATCTTGAATGACCTGCTCTTTTAAAGATGAGAGCTTAGATAATATGATTTTTTAATGTTTCAGAGTGCCCTAGTCAGAGTACTGTGTATGTTTGATTGAATTTAACATATACTACTGCATCCACAGTAACATAGTATATTTTATGTTGTTAGTGGGTAAATGAAAACCTGTCTTTTGCTTTCTTGATCTCTGTGTCAGCCTGTTATATTATCCACATATGTGCCTGTTTGATGTGCTCCAGCCACACATGCAAGTCTGTGTTTCGGTGTTCTTCATACGCACCTCCAGTTCCATATGCACACAGCAGGCCAGGCCTTCCCTAGCCACGTCCTCAATGGCATCCCTGCTCAGACCGAACCTGTGACCCCCGTACTGCATGGTCTGGATAAACTTACCCTAAGGCAGAGTTTCAAGTTGTGGGGGGAAAAGAATGAAAGAATGTTTTTAGTGTAACATCTCCACAGACCACTTTATTACCACATTATTCAGCATCTTACCAATGTTATGAGCTACATTAATCTCCAAAAGTGGACATAAACCTTTACTTATGTATACAACCCTGCTTATTCTGTCAAAATGAATAACTTCAGTCCCTCCCCCACCTGTGAGCTGAACTCTTGACTGCTGTCGTCAGGGCAAAAGTCCCTCTCTTTGTCACTCATGACCCCTAACCTTTAGTCTATCTTATTCTGGGCAGTTTTATTTGAGCTGCATAATTTATTACTCTCAACATGCCTATGGCCGCATCCCAGGTTAGAATAAATTTGGCAACATGTTCACTAAAAAGTAACAGATAGCACTAAAAGGCCACAAATTGTTATGAGACTCATTTCCTTGTGAAAGAGAACCTTGTTTTCAATAAATTGCACTTCTGTTTGATATCCCCATGCAAAAATGCTGTTCGTCTGTACTGACCAACCCAAATAAGTCATAGAAAAGAATACAATTTACCAGTGTCACCCACAGAACGGCACAAATGTATGAGATTTGGTTTGGGTTCTGTTTTGCGGTTCCATATTAGCAAACTTGGCAACCACTCATCCAAAATTACACAGCACACTAATCATCCCTGTGTTTACAGCCCAATGAAAAATGTAATAAGTACTCAGGACTGCTGATTGGGGTTAAATTTGTATAAGAACAGCCACAAGGAGCGGATACAAGAGGTTATGATTACATAGTTGCAGAACAGTACATCTGGGGGAGCAAAGGAGGGAGAGGGGAGGGGAAGAGGGCAGCTGACAGAGGAAAGATCAGAGCACGAGGAGAGAGGCCTAAGTAAGAAGGAGAGGAGAAAAAAGCAGAAGAATGATAGTCCAAGATGTTGGCAGTACAGGAGAAGGATGGATGAATCAAGTAGAGGGAGGGACAGACAGTAAAGTTAACCTGATCCACTTCCATTTGGAGCAGACAAACGGCAAATACCAGCATCAAAGCCCTCCTTCTGTAAATCACTGGCTGACCCACACCTCTATCCATCATCCCACCACACTTGCATAATAGCAGCTTGAAAAGAGGGACAAGCTGGATGAGACACAAAATGTGCCCCAGGGGCCTCCTATTCTGGACTTTTTTTCTCCTGACTCTAGAAAATATCTGACTGCAATTGTGTAGATTTGATGCTTTTGTTATCAATAATTTCCTTTTTGTGAGATTTCATCTGAGGAGAATAACAAATGGCTGAAATGATGGATGATAGACGAATACTTTCAAGTCACAGAAATACAAAATCTACTGAGTGCGGCACAAGCTGTCCTGTAAAGATGTATTTTGTGGTAATCAAACATGAACTTGACTTGCATAAAAAGTGTGTGAATAAATATGAATCATGCACATATTTAATTCACAGCCACTGCCAAAGGAAACACAACACAGAGGGTATAATAAATTACACACACACACACACACACACACACATATATATATATATATATATATATATATATATATATATATATATTTTTTTTTTTTTTTTTTTTTTTTTTTTTTTTTAACAAAACAATCTGTGAACAATAATTGTTAAGAGTCTGTAACAATTTGTGACCAAAATCACGACTGGATTGTAGTTACTGTAAATAGGATGGGACAAATTCATGATGTTTGAAATCTTCCACTAGTTAAATTTCAATAAATAAGGATCCACACAGGCAGCACAGCATCATCACATGAATCCAACCACACTCCTGATATATTGGACATTTGATTGGTCTTTATGTGGAGCACTTAAGGAAGATTTTGACTAACCCAAATGATTCATTACCATGGGGATTCAACTAAGATTTGAAAATTTGCTAATCCCATATGACCCCTACAGTGGTTAGATAAGGATTAGTCTCTGCTCTGAAACTGCAGTGAATGTGATTATTCCTCACTAATGAAGTAAACAAAATCCAGTGTAATTATGCTCTGCTACACACACCCAAAGTGTCTTGCATTTCTTTTGGCAGCAAGACAGACAGACAGACAGACAGACAGACAGACAGATAGACAGATAGATAGATAGATAGATAGATAGATAGATAGATAGATAGATAGATAGATAGACGATAGATAGATAGATAGATAGATAGATAGATAGATAGATAGATAGATAGATAGATAGATAGATAGATAGACAGATGGATAGACAGATAGATGGATAGATGGATAGATAGATAGATAGATAGATAGATAGATAGACAGACAGATAGACAGATAGATAGATAGATAGATAGATAGATAGATAGATAGATAGATAGATAGATAGATAGATAGATAGAGCTCCAAAATATCAGGTGAATTAATGGAATCAAGTAACTTTGACTAATTATGACAAGTGAGTGAAATGAGTTCCTCCCATTGCAAAATAAAGCATCTTTAAAAGATTGTGCACATTTATTTGACTTGTGGATATATACTTATTTGTTTGCTTGAATTATGAACATCTTATGCCCACCATTCAGCTGGCTGCGTAGAATTCAAAGCGATGTGCAAAAAGCTAAATGACAAACTAACACACCATGTGAATCATGTTTTGAAAATCGTCCTCGCTGACAAAATGGTAGTCACTTCCATTCTCCTCTCCAAGGTATGGCTTCCTTGTAGTGTGACAGCCTCTGTGGGAATATACACACACACACACACACACACACACACACACACACAGCTGCCATATAATTTACAAGGACTAACCATGTGAAATATCCTGGGTCTGAAACCACTAAAGAGGGCTGGTAGGGGTGCTAAGACAGAGGACAAGCCCCTTGGGCTCCTGGAATGTTCCAGACAGTAAAATCAACCACCAGGTGAGAGCCAGCAATGTCAGCACCAACACATGCAGGTCTGATTTTCATACTACCACATGTATGTGTTGTCATGATAGTTATTGTATATGGAATATAAATCTATCAGTCAAAAAGGTAGCATGCTATTGGTCACTTGACATGTGTTTTAAGATGGTTATGTTCAGCCTGTTAGATGTATGTATGTATGTACTTTTCCCTTTTTGATTTATTTTTTTATTTTTGCCATTTCTGCTGTAATCAATGCTGATAGTAGAGAAAGACAGGAAAGCAGGGAGAGAGAGGGGATGGCATGCAGCAAAGGATTCAGAATCAAACCCAATCCCGTTAACTAAAATTTTGGACCTAGTGGGACCAACATCACTGCACTTTCAATTCAAACTATTTAGGAAGTTAATTAGTAATTTTGAAGTTAGCTGATTAACATGCTGACACATCTCATAGTATCATGCATGTGCTGTTGACATATACAGTATATATACACAAGGATGGGACTGACCCGGTGGCAAAATATTCACTGAACTCCTGACAGAGTTTGTGGGCCAGCTCTCTCTTCCCACAGGCTTGAGGTCCAGTCAGTACCAGCATAGGATAGGGAGAGGCAACACTGGCCAGGGTGCTGCTTAGAAACACCCACACACACACCCATACCCACACACACACACACACAGGGGAAGACAATATGAACAACATAGAAACACTGGAGATAAAATGTTTCTAATGTTTAGAAACATTTTATCTTATTTTACAGGGTGTGCTTTACTCTGGATGATCCTTGCATTGTGTTTGTTTTCAAGTATCCACATTCTCAACAGAATTTCAGCTCCTTGCTTCAGACGATCTTTTACCTGATTTTACTTCGTCCTTCTCCTGTCACCTTGTCTCAAGTTGCAAGGTGGTCTAAAGCCACAGTCATGGAGACTAGAATGCAGACCATGTGTAGAATCAACCATGGTACAATTGTACCAAATATGAGCATAAATTGGAACCAAGTCTGCATGGTTCTTGTTTCAGACCATCTGCCAGACCAGCAAATTATATCCATATTCGACGTAATTGTATTATGGCTGTTTCCATATGGACTGTACTCCAATCTAAGTGAATGTAGCTTCAAGTAATAAAACTCCGCTTTCAAGCCAAGTGCCAAGCTATAGTATACTAAATCACTCAAGGAACAAGGATGATCCTATTTTTAAAGACATCAAATTTGACTTTGTCTACAGTATTTCCACAACAATAAATGATGTGACTTCATGCGCCATAGTTCTATTCTATTTGCTTATCAGGTATCTTGAAGCCAACTGAGCATAGCATCATGTTTAAAAAAAAAAATGCAAATAAACGTTATGCTTGCATGTATAGTTTCTTGAGCATCAGGGATGATGTTTTTTGTGAACAATTTCTTTTTTTGATTTTCAATATTTGAAACATGAAACATGAAATACATAATGAAAAAGTACAAAATAAACAATACCCCCCCACCAAAAACATCATTTCAAAGAAAAAAAGAGGGTCATAAAATATACTGTAAAAGACAACAGAGGTAGAAGAAAGCCCAGAGAGATTTACCACATCACTCCCTAAACAATCATCTCCCTCAGGTCCTTAATCAAGGCCTCCCACACAGTGATATTGGATGCGTTGGCCCCATGCATTGTACAAATGACAGCCTCATACAGACCACATCCATATAAGATCGAACCTGACATCAAAAAGTTAAGGTTTGGGCCTTTTGCCATCTTAAAGCAATCGTTTTCTTAATGGTCGTTCAGCTTGTGAGAAAAATTCTAGCCTTAGTAGCAAGAAAAGAAATTCTGGCTAGGTCACTGAGAGGGAGGACAGAAAGAGATGCCAGAATATCAATGAACAGAAGGATGGATAATTTGTTGGCCACCATTTCCCAGAATGTATACACTTCTGGGCATTCCCATATCATGTGAAAGTATGTGATGTGCCTAAAGCGTTTAAGGAACAGAGTAAAATAAGGCTGGTCAGATTTTTTTTTTAATCAGAAACAAGATATGAGGGATGATGTTGACTGAGAGGTTGGTCTCAATACTTTTCTCCTTTTATCAACTCGACTCAATATTAACATTACTAGAAAAGGCTAGGCTGAACAGCTACCACTGGTGATAACTAGTTAGCCAAAAGATGCATATAAATAAAATGTATTATTATTATTATTATTATTATTATTATTATCATTATTATTATTATTCATCGTAGTCATAGTAGTAGTATTATTGCGAGGGTAACTTAGAACAGCTATCAAATCATCACATGAACATTTGCTAGTCCTGCCTCACAGCTCAATACAAGCCAAGCATCATCTCTTTTTTGCTTTTTGTGAGCTCTACAAAAGCAGAGTTGTCTAAAACTGGATGACTTCATTCTGCTACATCAGAGACTCCTCCATGATGCGTTTTCATTCAGAGGTTAACATGTGCCAAAAGTAGCATTTCTAGTGGCTGGTCAGATGCAGGTTGAAGACACATTAAGTTTGACCTATGCAAATGAGCAAAACTACTTGGCAGCCACCACTAATCACCTAATAGGGGTGAAGCCAACATACAGTCTTTGGTGCACAGTGCCTTACCTTGACATGCCCTTTGAGATACACAGGAACACACTGGCACAAGACCAATCAGAGGTGGCAATACTTAACAACATATTTGTACCAACCTATCATAGAGGACCTGGGGCTGCATCAGCTGGTACAGCAGGTGAGTCATGTGATCCCTGGCAGCTACCACATCCAGAGGAGGATCGTACTTATTCACTGAAGATACCTGGTATTTAAGGTAAACCTGGAGTCAACATTTATTCTAACTTTGGACAAATGGGAATCCTTATTAAATATGGAAATCATGTGCTTTGAGAAGCTATTGATTGTGCTTATGTTTCTGGTTGACCTGGTGAAAAATTATGTCTATTCATACCTTTTCCTCTGCAGTGATGTTCTCCTGGTCCAGGGAGGTCAGGTGTTGGAGGAGGAAGATGACCGAGAGTCTGTAATCTGGCTGATCCTAGCAATCATGTCAATATATCAAATATTATTAAAGCTTGATCAACGTGCACATTCTCCTGAAATGGGTGGTGCTAGGAGCAGATCCCCAGACACATTCACTGCAAAAAAATCACAACTTGCTCCCGCACTCACATAACAGCAGAGCTTTAATGTGAGTGCCGGAGCAAGTTGTGATTTTTTTGCAGTGAATATATCAAATATTAGCATTAACAGGACCATTAGGTTTTGGACAACCCCTTGATGGAGCTCGTATTACATTAGACACAGACAGTTTCCTCTGTTGTTGAAATGAACACGGTATACATAGCTGCCTGGATAAAACAAAATCAACTCTAAGAAGCAATACACAACAAAAGCATTACAGCGCCCCCAGTGCTTCCGAGCTAGCTGCATGGCATTTAGATGCAGGGGA
This sequence comes from Myripristis murdjan, assembly GCF_902150065.1. NCBI lineage: Eukaryota > Metazoa > Chordata > Actinopteri > Holocentriformes > Holocentridae > Myripristis > Myripristis murdjan. Next base: position 11,070,529 of record NC_044002.1, read on the forward strand.
TTTAGACCGAGTTACCTGCACAGGGTTTCCTTTCAGATTGAAGTCTCTCAGCAGTAATAGATCATGGATGTGTGTGGCCTCCTTAATTTCACTAATCTGAAATCAGTCAAACATGAACACAAATTCATGGTGGAACCACTGTTAATTGATTGAGAATATTACTTCTAGATATAAAACCAAATGGTGTGCTCGTTTTTTCAGTTGTGCCTCATCATTACATCATTACAAAAGTTCTGGGTCTATACTGCAAAAAAATGTCTTAAAACAAGACTCATCTCCTTGCTGTCCTTGGGCCAGTTTTAGATGAGTGGTATTCCTAGAGCCATGCAACTTGATAATTAAACCCACATCAGTACAGCTTGACCTGCTAAAGCCTGACTGCTTTTACCTGAACTTCAAAACGGCCCCCCTACAGAATGGTCATAATGAGCATCAGGGTGGACTAGTGCTTAGAAAGACCTACCTGAAATTCAGTGCTCACAGGTTTAAACCTTAAGCGCTAGTCTGTTTGCTGACAGTCAGATGTCCTATTGAAGTGTCCACAAGCAAGACACTGAAGCCTTGCTAAGACTGTCAATGCATTGCCAAAAAAATGGGAATATATGCAATATCAGATTTATTTTCAATAAAGCAGGATTCAATGGAGAATTCCCAATGCCAATCAGAAAAAAAAATCCTGCACATTAATTGGACTTGAAAGACTGATTCTCATGTTAAAATATGTGTGTAGCGTTTTTCTTTGACCTTTTTCATTATGTTTTAGGTCCAAATATCTAAATTATCCTTATCTTTTCTTCTTTCAAAATGATCTCAATTTCAGGATTTGTATCAACATAGTCCAGTTGTTAATCAATCCTAAGGTACTCTGTACAGGTGGTTCCTGATCAGTACCAGGTTGCTCTCAAGGTTGAGGGAGTCCAGTAAGTGGAGGTTCCGGAGGCCAGACAGACTGGTGATGCAGTTCTTAGACAGGTCCAAAACCTGCAGGCACTTCAGATTCTCCAACCCCTCAGTTGTCTCCAGCTGGTTTCCTCTCTATACACAGAGAGTAAAGAGCAGATGAATACTCAAGACACATGTAAGCAGGCAAGTACAAACATATTTGCATGTCACACACACAAACAGCAGCAATTCCTCACATGAGGTTTTAAACTGCAAGTTCTTTTCTCCTTGCGCTTCCACAATTTTTAGTTTCGCTAATGAAAACTACCTGAGTGTACCCTGGTTGATCTGCAGGGTGCCTCCATCTTCTTTGCTCCCAGTGCATGGATGAGTGGCAGGCCTGCTCTTTTCTGCTAAATCCTGACAGGTGAGGACTGACAGCCCAACAGCTGTCGAGGTGCAAACGCAGCACACTTACCTGCTAAAGCGCCAGACCCGGGCACCCCTCCCCTGTCAGGGTCCCTAGCCTCCTTTTCAGTATCTAAGGTTGTTATCTGGGCCTTTGGCTACACCTCGCCCTGCTCTCGCCAAGCACGTTCCCTGGCAGAGGGCTGCTGTCAGCAGGGGAGGGTGACCGCGACGGTCCCTTGAAGCTTTGGGGCTGCAGTGTGATGGGCTGGGAAACAGGCTGGCTGACAGCGGCATGCTGTTTGGGGAGGCACTATATGAGGACGAGGGGTTAGGGATGGGATTAGATGGATGCCGGATGGACAAGGTGTGCATGTGTGTGTGTATGTATGTTGAACTAGGTCCAGGCTCACTCAAACACCGGCAGCTGGTCCCACAGCAAAGCAATAGACAGGGGAGGACACAGCCGGACCGACTGCTGCTGACAACGAGGAAATACAGATAAAGGACAATAGATACTTGCGCACATGAACACACACACACAAACACGCACACACATACAGATTACTCAAAAAAAGGAAGGGATGGAGGGGGGAGAGGGAGAAAGAGAGAAAGACGGCGAGAGAGCCTGCTGTTGGGCCATATGTGGATTTGAGTGCGGGATGCCAGGATTTTGCTCAATGTAAAAAAGAGGCCAAGAAAAGAGGCATAGAGAGAGATAAAGACAGAGAGGAAAGAAAGGACAGAACAGAGCAAGCAACAGACAGGTGAAATTGAGCATGCAGGAGGTGAAATACAAGAAATGAGAAAGAACAACTCCAAGGTGAGTACTACTGTGCGTGTAAGTGTAGATACCAAACAACACATGGAGGAAAACATCTTGAGAAGTGATGGCAGACTGCAAAGTGAAGCATGTCAGTAGGCAAATGATGGCAAGGTGAACAGAAAACAACCGAGATGCATGTTTAAAATGTATGTATGTATATATGCATGCCCGCGTGCATGTGTGTGACAGTTTGTGCTCGGACCAAATGTGAACCTACATGAAAAGTTAGAAGGGAAAGGTGCCTTCTCGCAGCCTGTTATACATTATTTATCATATTTCTGACAGTGACAGAGGAGGACCTACGAGGCAGAGGTTTTTGAGAGGCAGACTGTCCAGGCCACTGATCCTGGAGATCTTGTTGTGTGCCAGGCTGAGGTGGGTGAGGCTGCAACACTGCTCAAGACCACTGATCTCACTGAAGCTGTTGTCTGAGGCCAGATACGGACACGTTAAGAATGACACATGAATGAAAAATTATGGTCATCATCATAATGAGACTGTACCATTTGAAAAAAGTGACACCTACTCATACAAAATGACTGATAGCTCAAAATGATAAGGATATCAGCTAACAAGTTCTTGGTTTACAAGATAGTGACACTTTTACAGTCAGTGCATTCCATGTTTAAAACGATCATCTTACAATAATCACTATTTGTTAAGGGTATACATAGGTATGTATAAGACAGGTATACATAGTTATACCTATGCATAACAAACTTGTGAGAGAGACTGTGATTGACACAGACAGAGACAGAAAAAGATGGATGGAGTCAATTGTTCCTCAATAAGGATACAGTCCAGTTCCAGTTTACAAAGAGATGAAAAGGCTGACAAATCCTTCATTTTTGTCATATGGTTGTGGGAGAAGTTGACCTCCTGTGAAAAGCAACAGATTAATGGCATAAACAACAGTTATGAAACATCTCACTTGAGACATTTCTTCAACTACATCCATAGAGTAAGGCAAAGACTTTTTAACCTGGTAAAGTTCACTGTAATCCAAGGACAGTTTATGCCCTGTAAGCATATTCAAAGTGACTACAGATGGGCTATGGAAATCCAGGCCTATCTAGTGGGAATAGCCCTATACAGTAAAGCCCAGGCCACCAATCAAATGTTGTCTTATCCTGTCAGCCCAAGGTCCTGCATTACCTTCAAGTTCTTGGGTGGCTGGAATCCAAAGAAGTCGGAGAGTTCATTGTGAGAAGCATCCAAGATGATGAGGGAGGGCATGTGGCTCACACAGGATAAATCTGTCGGTTGACAAATGTTAAGAGAGTTGGACTGATCAGAGGCAAAAAAACATCAAAGTAAAATAATTCTTTATACATATCATTCAAATGAAAATAAATGAGTTGTTAGTAGCATCAATAAAATGCATATCTTGGTCAGTCGGTATGGAATATGGTCAGTGCCTCATGCAAAACAATCCTAAACACAGGAGTTGTTTGTACAGTAAAGGCATGTCATCTGAACATTACAAGGCTTACCTTTGATTTTGTTGTGAGATAGCTCAAGCTTCTGGACATGGACACAATTGCATAAAATGGAGACATCGCTCAGATTGTGACCCTGGGGTAAACAAAAACGCAACCTTGGCTAAATTAAATTTGTCACAAAATGAAATTGTGAGGGAAATAGCCTGACTTGAGTGCAATGCAATAACGCACAATTTTAAGGTAAACCAATTTGTCAGGGATTGCTTCATCTTGGCAAATCAGATATCAAATATTAGGCTTGCAAGCCATAATGCCAAATGCAAGTGGTGTGTGTGTGTGTGTGTGTGTGTATGTGTTTCTTACAGGCAGAGAGCGGAACTGGTAGAGGCACTGCAGTCCACTGGCAGCGCGTCCAAGGTTAGAGAGGCCGCTGGCCACCACCTCTGCAGTCAAAACGCCATCTTTCTGTTACCATGAAGAAAAACAGTTCAGGGTTACTCACGATTTTTGCATATACGGTAATAGAATAATGATGCTATTATGTGTAGCCCTTGCAGCCCTTACAAGTGCACTAGCTTCCCTGCAATAAAAGTGAGATTACACAATTTAAAAAGTATGTCTGCGAGGCACATGGAATGAGGCCACTACAAGCATGGCATCATACTCACAGAATCCTGCCTCTACAAGCTCTCACACACACAGAGACACACACATAAGCATGCAGATGGGTAAGGATGCACTCTCTTCTGTGTTACTGCAACTAAGCTACTGTTATAAAGTTCAAATTATTAATGATAATAGCAGTGTGACCTTGCTGTTCTGCTTTATCGCCAGAGGCCTCTTGCACAAGGTTACCTGCTTTACCTGTTGCATATGGAATAAATATGGAGGTTTAATCAAACTGGTCGATCACTGGATAAATACGGGTAGTCTGCCTCTACTAAATCACCCATGTGGTGACAACATTATAGCATTTTCAGTCACGGTGAAAGAGGCCACATGAGAACAACAAAGTGGCTTTCACAGCAATAACACAAACATGGTGATAAGCTGTCGTGCTTGTCCACAACCCCAGCTAGTGAAACAGTTAAGGAAATTACATATTTATCACAGCAGGCTCATTTATCAAATACCAGACCTAATTAACGTTACAGGTCGCAGCAAATTAAAAAGTTTTGCGTCGGTTAGAAAATTGAATTTGGAACCATTTCATTAAAAAAAAAAAAAAAAAAAAAAAAAAAAAAAAAAAAAGATAATAAAATAAATAAAATTTGGTCGACGTGTTAAAAGATAACCTGGTCAAGTAATGAATTTAGCTAGCTGGCTGTCGTAAAGTTAATATCCCCGGACAAGGAACGCTAATAAGCTTTTTTAAGAATTGTAGCCGTATTTATAAGTAAAATGCAGAATGTGACCAAGTTTAAAACCTTGTAAAGTCTTGAACTGACAAAAGCTCGTTTAAAACGTTTTCAGTTGATCTGAGACAGGTTTTCACCGTCTAAGTTAGCATGCTCTTTAACTTACCTCCATCGCCCTGTGTTGTCTCTGCTGGCAGGCTGAAGCCTCTGAACAGGAGTGAGTCAGTGACCCTGGGGAACAACTTCAGCAGTCAGGAGACACATCAGACCCGTTCCCTTAATAAAGCCCTGTGGGCAGCATGTGTGGTCGAACGGGGCAATATTACGCAGAATATTAGGTTTCCAGCTAGCTTTCAGCTTGAAGCGTCCTATTCGTCACTAGGCAACGATGAGACAAGTGTGAGGCGAAATGAATTGTGGGTCTTGTAGTTCTCGACTTAGCTTTACAGCCTGCCAAGCTTGTGTACATAAGGCTTGACAAACGTGTGAAGTATTACTTAGTTTCCATCCTTAACTGTAGCCTTTATAACTAGACATAGTAGCCTACGCTGGTTTATAAAACTAGAGTTTGTGAGTATCAGCATTATTTTGGACGTCATAAAACTAAGCTGACAAGGATGCATGGCTCATGTCATGTTCAGGAGGATGCCCTCATGTGAAATGTTGTCTGTTTCTTTCTCTGATTCCATCATGCAGTGCTCTCACACTTCATGCTTCAACAATATCATGCAGCACATCACACCTGACAGGTAAAGTACATTCCTCAAGTGTTGGTTTTAGATCGTGCATATGATAACAGTTGATTCGCTCAATCTGAGTTTGTGTAAAACAGGTGTTATCAATGGTGCATCAAAATGTTGACAGACTATGTTGCCATGCCTGGCATAGGGGTTAGTTTGTGCATGATTTCTTGTCAGTGGTACTTTTCCAATGAAAAATATGCTTGTTTTGTGATCACAGCAGACAAAACGGTAAGAAAAAAAAAAAATCACAGGTACAGACATTATGCAAAATACACAACACAACAGATTCAGACAAGTCAGGAATTTGGATTGTTTATTTTTTTTTTTTTTTCAGGTACAGCAGTGTATACATTGGCAAATCATCTCACCATCATTTAGTGTGGGGTGAAGAATTCAAAGCATTTATGAGAATAACAGGCAACAATAACAAGAAGAATGGAGATGTTATGACTTTACAGTGGTTACACTTTGGCATAACTAAAATCAAATTTTCTCTCATTACCACACTAATTTGTATGCAAAACAATTTCTTTATAACAAAACAAACAAACAAAAAAGATTAATGCAAAAAAGAGCATGTGCTGAATTTGCCTGCATGTAAAAGATGGACCTTAATCACATTTTACATGTTTTAGTCATGAGTGAGAGGCATGGGCAGCAGGAGTGTTACTTGATTACATTTATACTGTATACCCAGTATGCCCACACAATTGAAATTACATTAGCCCTATAGAGTTCCATGGGTTGTGCGTGTGCATACAGTTATAATTGTGTGATAATGTGTGTATGTGTTGTGTGCGTGAGTATCTATGTGTGTGACACGTTACAGTCTGTAACTCTACATTTAAGTTCCCCATGTATAACAATATAAAAGTAGCTCTGAACTGAACAGCTGAATGAGCAGATTTTAGACTTTATACTAAGTGTACATTTCAAGGCGGCAGGCGAACCCCGCAGACGCTCCGTGGTTGTTTTCCCATCGATCCCAGCCTATGTGTCATTATGATGGATTGCTCTGTGGGTTTCCGGGGGACCAGCGCTGGGCCCGCTGTATTGACAAGGCTCTCTTTCCCCTCTCGTTCTCTCGTTAAGTACTTCTCTCCTGAGTTAATGAACTAAAAACACAGAGGGGTCCAGGGATGGGAATGATTTGTGACTGTCTTTTGAGCGTGAGTGTTCAGTTCAGTTTAGAAGATGTCAAATTTAAGTTTTCAGCATGTGTATTAGAGATGACAGAGGCAGATTCACAGTTGCACCAATGTCAGTTCATATGGGCTGAATAACTGATGAACTGTGCCCCGAAACACTCGCCGCAACATAACACTTGCAGGTCATTCTACTGTGGTGTGGTGTTCCTTGAATTAAATTTTAAGTATACATGGTTCTGGTTATAGAGGATGAATGAAAAAGTGATATAATAGCATCGCTGTAGATGGGAAAAGCTCAGCAAAAAAACAACTTCTATTTTTAAGTCACTCTTTCATCCAATATACCTCGTGACTTCCCACGTTAGCCACACAAGTTTACTTCACCAACTCTAAGAAAAAAGACAGATAAACAGACTTTTTAGCAGCTGTAGATATGAGACAATTGTAAGCCTGGGGAACCTTTGGGGACTAACCCAAATTGGCGGCAGGCAGAAGATGTGGCCTCATTCAGAGTCTAATCTGGCATCTGTTATTGCAGACAGAGTCAGTGGGCCCATGGGGCAGCCAGGAGAGGAGAGATAGAGGGTGTAATTGAGAGCTGCAGTTTAGATCTAATAGGGAAATGAGATGAGATGGGGCCTAAGTTGGGGTGGGTGTCCAAGACAATTGCCTTTTATCTGGAGTTGAAGCTAGGGTGAGTGGGGAATTGTTTGATTCACTGTGCACGCGTATGTATGTTGCATTTGTGTGTCTTTTAAAAATGAAAGAAGTGCCAATATAGTTTCCCTTATGACAATAAGTTGCCTATGGAGCCATGTCATTGTTGACATACCAGAGGGACATACAGTTTCAGACCTGATTCAATAAGGGTTTGAAATCTTTTTGCCTGTCTAACTTGATGAGAGATTGACACTACTTGTTGTTATAAGTGGTTGGGGGACTTTGCGACTTCACTTCCCAATTAAATGTCAGTGGTACTGTAAGCAGGCTGATAAAATCAAAGTTGTGGGAAGTTATATCTGTGACTGCGCTCGACTACAAAAGGTTCCATCACATCAGAGAAGATAAAAAAAAAAAAAGAAGATAGACTTTTGATCCTACAGATTTCACACATTATAATGAGCCAGGTCTGGAATACGCAGCGATTCCTTTTCATTAGTAACCAGTCATGGAATTTCAGCCAAACCACCATCAACCCCGTGACCCCTCTGAACTCCATTCTGCTGCATCATCACACAGTGGTGATCTTCTTGTCCTTGGTGGCCTGTTTGATGGCGGCCTGCTCACAGATGATCTCCTTCAGCCTCTGCAGGCGGGTGTTTTGGGTGCCCAGGTCACCCACGCCGGTCTGACTGCGCTGGAGTAAGGAGAGGGCGTTGATGTACTCCAGCTCTGTGTAGCGGACGCCCTGGTCCACCACCAGGTTCAGCAGCTCGTCTGCTGTGTTGTACAACATCTCATAGTACTGCCTGGATGGAGGAAGTAAGAGAGAGAGAGAAAGAGAAAGAGAAAGAGGTTGGATTATATGTGGAGGGCAGGAAGAGATGAGGAAAGAAATAGGGACAGCCAGCAGACAGTTGAGAAAAGGACAAATAATGAGGAGGAGCAGGGGAGAGAAAGAAAGAGGAATAGAGAGTCAGAGAGTTAACACTACTTGGTCTTGCATTATTCTGGTGAAACATGTGATGGAGCAAACACAACAAAGGGGAAACACAAAAGTCAAGCTAACTACTGCTGCTGTCAAGCCCAATTTTCTGGCAAAGAGCTTGGAGGGTCTCACCCTGCCACCACTGAGAGCTAAAGGGAGAGAGAGAGAGAGAAAACATCTACAGTCTACAAATTACTGAGACAGTTTTAATGAAATAATGCTGGCAGAGCCAAAGGAGAACAGGCGTGGCTGTGTGCAGAATTAATAGGTCCTTAAGCAGGACCTAAAACCTCAATGGGACATTTGAAAAAGAGAGGAGAGACCATGAAGTGCATACTGATGGAGTAGAAGAGCAAAGGGAGAGCACACATGCTTCCCGCTGCTGACTGTCACAAAGGCATAAAGGTCAGATGCAGCAAACACAAAAGGGGTAGAGGGATAGAGGGTGTGTGTATGTGTACTTTCATATACACTGTCTATGCTTCTGTTAAACTGAATATGCTGACCTAACCCCATGTGTATGTGTGCCCAGGATGTAAATACAAATCATTAGCATCAACTCAAAGCAGCACACAGTGGTTTGCCATACATATGGATTCTGGAGGCAAGGTAACCTGTCATACACACCGTTCACAAATGCCTGTGCACAAAGTGCTGCTTGGTATGGAGCTGCAAGTACAATAAATACACTGGGGAGCGCCGGAATGCAGGAAAGACTATTTTTCTCTGCTCGGGGGCTAAACAGGTCAAATACCTCAGAGAGTCTGTGTGTTAGGGCTTTTGTAGGCCACACAACTCTGCTGTCAAACAGGCACGTGCACGTCACCACACAGGTGCACACTCTAAGAGAGATTCAGTCACTATCTGCCCCTGGGTACAAGGAAATCCCATTCACTGAAGATATACACTGAATTACACTGCTATCGTGGCAGAGAGAGGGAGAGTTAGAGGACACACACACACACACGCACACACACACACACACACACACACACACACACACACACACACAAATTCTAGGAGTGGGAATCTTTTAACCGAGATTGAACTTGATTCATCCTTTAGTAGTTGCCGACTGGATGTAAGTCAATGATTCAATTCAGCATCTTGAACAGAAATGTTATGTCTATTAAATATACCTGGAACAATGTAAGAATAGTGTTTTTCTTCTGAAATATAACAAAAAGTACTATGAACACTATTTATTATAAAACAAATATTTTCAATATTCGGTTGTTGTTTCATAGTTTGTTTCATATTAATTGCGAAGTCAGAGTGATTCATATACGCTAGTTAGGCTTGATGCACTTGAATTTAGAACTGATCAAACATTACATCCCATAATATATTCACAAATAAGCATGCATGTACAGTACAGACACACTATGAAATATATGTTTAAAATGTGTATGCATGCAGCGCACAAGTAAAGATTACCTGGAAGACAAAAACTATTCTTTAAAAACTTGCTATGTAACATAATTTTTCTCACTTTCCTTTTGGCGCAGTGTTTCTTTTCAAATGAGTGAATCTGCTTCTTACGGGCTCCCATTTGACAAGACTAGCAATACATTGTAATGAGCCAGTGTCTGCAGGTGACACAGCATATTCTCAGTTTGGCTGAAAATCTGCTCTTTCATTTCTCCTTCTAGACCAAAGAAACTTCTTTTACTGTCATAAATTGGCCACCTTGGCCAAGGGCAGGTGCCAGTCACACGACAATAGCAGCTGCTGGTGCTTTGTGAGTGCAGCAGTTCAGTGAAGGGAGATAATCGTAGTCCCTGACATTGTTGGGCTAAAAAAAAGGCCTTGGAAGTGTTGTGGTTGAGGGAAAAAAATCTGAAGTCTACCTGTTTTTAAACCCGTCTTTATATGACAATGGAGAAAAAAGTGACTCATAATTCGTCCCTCCAAAGCATGTGGAGGAAGAGGGGGTATGCCTCAAAAGGCTTTCAGTTTTGCCAGAGGAAGTCAAAAGCACACAGATACAAATCTTTAGTGATTCCTGATATGCCGCAGTATGAAGACACATTCATAAGAAAAGCTATTCTTATCTTATTTGTTTAGCTCCACCACCCATCCAAAACTCATTCCCTCCTCCAGATGATTATTTTAGCTGCTAATGAGGCATTAATAAGCGCTCAGGGAGCTTCTGTTCCAAGGTGTTTTAGGTGCTGTCATTTTGTATAAAACTGTAGAAACAGAGGTGGGATGAATAAAGGAGAGACAGAATGAATGAAAAGGATCTAAAGAGATACCAAGTAAGGGAGTAAAAGAGTGATGAAGACAGACAGACAAGTGAGGCAGTGAAGTGCACAAGATCTGTTTTCATATTTTTTTGTTCCCTGACAAGTAATGCCCTTGGTCATGGCTGCATTTGCATTCTCGCTCATTCTCCGTCCCGCTCTCAATTTCTCTCCAAGGTCTTGTTCATTTTTTCATTCCTGAGCTCATTTCACGAACGAGTCTGTCAATATTGATGAGGGGTCACACTAGCTCCCTCCTGCGTTGTGGGCATGACGGCGGCAAGAAAAAATAAAATTGTTTTAAATGATGGGTCCCACTTGTGCTTTTATCTCATAATGAAATGTGCAGTGTGATTGTGTTTGTAACTGCGTGTGTATCCGTGTGTTTGTATTTTGCTGATGGGTGTCTGTAAATGTCGGTGCCTCTGGCTGTGTGTCTGCCTTTCTATCTGCTTGTTTGCAGGAGTGTGCATTTCTATAGAGTGTGTGTTTGAACGTTAGTACATTCACCTCACAAACACAGCTTAACACCAACTCTAAAGCATTCCCATTTCATTCCCCGGACCCTGCGATTAACTGCACGCTTGAGGCAAACTCACCTCGTTATAAGATCTAATGGGGAAAACACACAACCAAAACACATTCTCTCGTTTCTTTTGTTGAGGGAGAGCTTTGAACAGAAGGCTTCCCTCTTTCAAATATCCATCCATGACTCTCAAAGGGTATCAGGATAGAGGAAAAAAAACATGTTTATTTGAAAGAGTGCAATAAACAAGAGAAGGAAGTGCATCTGACGTGCTAAGACTGCTCCATTTGTACTTCCTAAAGCGGCTTTGTTAAGTTTAACAGTTATTTTCAAGTAAGGAAGATGCCTGTGAAGTAGATATTTTATGTCAGTTTTTTTATGCATCACTCTGAATTTATTTTCTATGACACATTCCAAAGATTAAAAAAAAAAGTGACTGTCACCAGTACAAAGTGCCTCAGTAAATTTACTTGTGTTTTTATGTAGTCTGAATGAGGGGTTTTTGGGATCAACGCCCTGCAGCTGTTTGGGTAACTCAGCTGGTAAACTGATGCAGTGCTGCACCAGGTGGGAAAAAAACAGCAAACATGCCTGCTGATGACTGTGGCCACTTGGACATTCTTCGATATTATCAATCTGTCTGATAAAACAGAGTGAACTGTTACAATTTTGCAACCCACCTGTTGATGTGACCTGGAGAGAAAAACGACTTCATAGATGCTATAAAACACAGCACTAATATAACAGCAACTACGATAAATTCAGAAAAAAGGCTCCACGGGCTACCTTTAAAATGGATCTACTGTAGCCCATTAATAATTAATAGCTGGGTACTGAATCTACTGAGCAGTTTGTTGGACCTTCTGTAGGATCCCACACTGCTATACAAAAAGAGTATTCACTGTAAGATAAGGTGGTGTGTCACTTGCTTGTTAGTGTGTGCCTGTGTGTGTGTGTGTGTGTGTGTGCATGTCAGGTGATGACAACTGCCTAACTAGCCTGTGATCGGTACCAATGGAGAAGCAAGAGAAGCTTGGCTAAAAAAAAAAAAGAGAAGGTGTGAGTGTATGCATGTGCGTGTGTGTGTGTGTGTGTGTGTGTGTGTGTGTGTGTGTGTCTGCATGATGTATGTAAGTGTGTGCTGAAAACACCCAAACACTTCATTACCCAGGCGGTTGGAAAGCCATTTACCAAACTGCAGAAGGGCTGTTAATAAGATTAAAATCTCTAGGCATCCCGCCATCAAGAGAGAACCCCACCCATCGCAAACACCCACCCCAACCCCAACCCTATCACCAGCATCACCTACACACACACACACAGACACACACAAACACCCACAAACACATAAACAAACACCCACACACACAGGCTCCCACTTATCCATTACAGATATAGCTAGATAATGAACAGCTTTTTCTTTCTCCCTGGTACCAAAACACAATGTTATTTGCATGCCCTGCACTCCTCACCCCCCATCCCCCGCAACTCCCTCATACACACACTCAGTCTCTGTCACACACACACACTCCACTAATTTCCACCTGCTTCCATTCAAACTCCCAACCACAAGAGTACTGCTTCAATAATCAGCTTGTGTGTGTATGTGTGTGTGTGTGTGTGTGTGTGTGTGTGTGTGTCTATGCGCACTCGTGTGTCAGCCACCGCGGTGTGCTTTCTATTAAATTTTAATTAGCCCACCCCGCTTGCCTCGTATACAAAGAATATTAAGCAAATTTATGATGCGTGGATGCAGCAGAGGACGAACCGATATGTATGTCAATGGCACGACAGCGAGGGAGAGATGGAGGGATAGAAGAAGAATGGGAGGAGGAAGACAGAAAGAAAGGGAGAGAGAGAGAAAGTGAGAGAAAGACAAGAATCAGCACAATTCATTTCCCCTCATTTCCAGCGTGTACAATATTAAGGCCATTACAGGCTGCCTCGGTCAGCGCATTTGGAACAACATATTAGTTAGTGGCAGAGAGATGAGGAGGAGGAGGAGGGGTAGAAGACTCTCTGGATGATCCTCTCCATTAGCCAGAACCGAGGCTTGTTGCTGCGGTAACAAATGCCAGGGGTGCCGACACCGACGACAGGGCTGCTGACTTCCATCTCAGTCTGTCCACTCCTCTCTCGCTCTGTCTTCTCTCTGTCTTCTCTCGAGCTCCTCTCCTCTCTTATCCTCCTCTTTCACTTTCCAATGCCTCTCTCTGCCTCTCTCTCCCTTCAGAGCAGCACATTTGTCTCTTTGGTAATGAGGAAAGGTCTGCAGAGACACAGACTGAGGCTTCATCAGCAAAGACCAGTCTCATCATGCTGCGCCATGTGTATACACAACACACACAACACACACACACACACACACACACACAATCCCACACATCTACCCTGCATGCAAGCACACACGCTTGCTTTCACAGGCTTCATCAGTAAAGATCGCTGTCATCACGCTGCAAAACGCACATACGCTAACACTCACACATACAAGTGCATGGACACACTCACAGAGGCTTCATCAGCAAAGGCTAGTCCCATCATGCTGCACTTTGCACGCACACACACACTCACACACAAACACACACACAGACAAACAAACACAGGAGCATAGAAAGGGAGGGGCTGGAAGGAGAAGGCAAGAAAGGGAACAACAATTCAGCAAAGACGATGCAGGTGGTTGGACGGTAGATAGAAAAAAAAAAGACAGGGAGAGAAAAGCGACGAGAGAGAGGGGGACTGAGAGAGAGGTGGAAGAGGGAGATAAAAAGAGAGACACAAGGTGACAGGGAGAGAGGAAGAGGCAGAGCAAAGTGACAGTGCACCGAAGCCGAGCCTAAATACAAACAGTTTTATCTGTTGACACCCACTACCTTCTGACACGGCCGTCAACTGTACTTATTACCACACTCTCTGTAGACACACCAACCTGTCACCCAAACACATACACACACACTGGGGTTCTGACACACATACATGAATGCACACACACACACATAAGAAAAAAAAAAAAAAAAAAAAAAAGCATTTTATACGCTGACATATACACATGGACAGGCACAGGAATTTAGAAGTGATACACTCCAAAACAGCAAAGTGCAGATAGTACACACATGCAGACACACGCGCACGCACGCAGGCACACACACATCCTAGTAATTTCCAGTAGCAGACAGGTGGGTGCAGTGGGTTGAACCCTGGGGCATTTCTACACTCAGCCTGTCAGACTAGTGTTTAGCCTAGCTGTGGGCTAAGGGGCTTGGCGAGTTATCGTCACCAGACTGGCCGCCGCTAGCTGGGGATGTTATGACAGCACCGCAACCTGCCTACACGGGTCACTGGGCAGCTTAGGGCTCCACTGCATGTGTGTGTTTCTGATAGTGTTGGTGTGTGTCTCGCATTCCTCTGAGTTTGTCATTTCTTTGCGTGAGTCTGGAAAAAACAGATCTTAAAAAGTTGCTGCACCAGACAGAGTGGTAGACATCACATGTACTTAGACATGAGCTCACAGCAACACACATGCATACACATTTCCACACATCTTGTAGTACAAAATACATAGCTGTAGTGTGTAGTCAACCCACTTTCAGTAGTGTAGCTTCTCTACTGGTGCGCTGCAGGAAAAGTGCTTGTTCCAACAGAATGGTAATTCTGGGCTTAGTCGACCTGTGCGCGTTGAATTGCTAAGCACCCACACTATCATACAGACAAGCTATCTAGCTGCTTAATAAATCTACACATGGGCAGCCAGTGGGGATACCTGCAATCTTTGGTGTCAGTTAAGGAATTACATGTACATCTGACAAACTTGGGGGGTTTTATGACATTAAGTCAAGCAACCTTAGCCAAACTGTTCAAAAACTGCATCCTGCTACATCAAACATATTGAGCAATTGTATGGCTTTGAAAAAGAGGGCGTTCATATATGCACACACCATCAAGACAATGTGTGTGACTACAGGTCTCTGATGGGTCTTTGGTGGACTGGACTGGTTAGTTGGAAAATGCTGTCTGAGGAAAAAAAAAAGCTCCAGCCCAAAGAGTTATAGCTGCAGCATTAAGAGAACTGCAACATTTTTTAAAGGCTTTCACTTGCCAGCCAAGCTGCAAAGTAAACAAAATATGCTTCATCTTCAAATCTCATTGACAGAAAATTACCTTTGGATCTCTGTTTACAGTTACGAAAGTTGTTGCTAAGCAAAATAAGACAAAGATCTCCCTCTATAGGCTATAGTGGACTGTTGCCAGGCAACACTGGTTTATTGAACGTTTTATTTAAGATTGGTGGGGAACTACTGTATTAGGGCTTATGGTATTTTCAAGATAGAATACATCTTCACACGTTCATCACACTTCTGCCTCTCTCAGGAATCACAATACAACAGAGAGGAATGGACAGAGGAGAGTGAGAGGAAGAGATCAATAGAGTGACAATGCTGATGGAGATAGGGGAGTCAACATACACACACACCAACAGAGACATACACAGTCCACACAAACACGAACACACACACAGATGTGACGTTGATCAGACACTGCAGTGACACACCCAGGACTCCAGGATGGGACTGCGCTCTTGTGCTGTCTCTGAGCAGATGGTGTGTGTGCGCCCCTTGTACGTGTGCTTGCATGTGTGTGTTTGTGCATGTGTGTGTGCTGACCTTGACCTAAGAGCTGATCTAGTGCCAAAACTTCAGACTGAGAGGCAAGGGAACCCAATAGGATCTTGCTATACATGTGCACACAGACACACACAAAACACACATGCACACACACAAGCATGCACACACACAGCATAGTAAGTGTTTCTACACCCTGTACCTAATTAACATTGGACTTGTTGTCAAAGGATTTTTCCACAAATATAGAGTATACACATTTGGCCACTAGGTGACACTGTTTGCCCATGCAGCTTGTCTGTGCATGTGTGTGCGTGTGTGTATGTGTGTGTATGTGTGTATGTGTGTGTGTGTCCGTCCTCAGGAGTTCTGCAGTGCTGGTTACTGGTCTTCTCCTTAGTTCTAACTCAGATCAATGGTTATTACTGTGCCCTTGCCTCCGTCTCTCTCAATCCCCTTCTTTCATACACATGCACAAAGACAACCTAAACACATACACACATACACGCACACACACACACACATTCATAAACACAGATAACAACACAGAAATATATTCGCATACAGCCAACCATAAGCAGCCTTTCTCAAAAACAAGCTTCCTGCTGCTTTTTCTCTTCTCTTCCTCCTCTCTTTCTCTTGTTTCTCCAGAGGTGGTCACAGAATACAGATGAATATTCCTTTTTCAACCGCTCTTCCTCAGCCTGTTTCTCGCACTGCTGCTCTTCTCCCTAACATTGCTTATAGGTCGCTGGTAACTGTGTCGCCATCGGAACGTCTGTTCCAAATGCTAGGATATATATCCAATTCAGAATACAATTATCACCTTATCACCTTAAGTCTATCATTCTGTAAAATACAGAGATCTTGTTTGCAAGATTAAGTTTGTCAAACAAGGACTTTAGGAGCTTAATATCCTTTAAAAAGTATATTAACAGCTGTTCATTTTGCAGGCATCACTTCTTTAAAGGAGTGTTTTTTTAAGGAATCTCATCAATCTCTTCCTCCTACTCTCTCCCTTTCTCAGCATCTGCTCAATCTTTGATTTGCACACTGCATGCATTTCTATTAGCCTCTGCATTTCACAACTAAAACTATTAATGCAGTATGTTCATGTAACTTCAGCGACATCAAATATTACATATGCAAACTTCAGACAAGTGTGTGTGTGCCTGGAATATATTTTCTTCAATGTCCCTAGAGGTTGAAATAATCAAAGTTGTACTTCTTTTTATTGGAGCACAAACACATCATGTAATCTCACTGTCATAATAATATTACTCTTTCTTTTACAGACAAAATGATCTGCTCCACTCGTGGGTGTGCGCATGTGAAAATGCATTTCCTATCCATGAATATGATGATTTAAAAATGCTGATTGGCTCAGTGGAGTGTCCGTGTGCGCCTGAGATTAGCGGATATGTATATGCGTGTGTGTATGTGTGTGAGTCTGGGAGCCGCAGGCTGGTCAACCCAAAAAACCATGAATGTCTAAACAATGTGCACTGCAATTCCCAATCAACACCTACACACCGCCCACACCGTGTAATCAGAGAGTGGGGGAGAAGGAGAGAGGGGACAGAAAAGCCATCACTGGCTTTTCTCCATAATGAAAGTTGACAGGGGGGAGAAACAACATTGTAATCAATGGTCCTCCACCTCCAAACACTGTCAACACATGTACACACATACACACACAAACACATAAACACACATATGTTCATAAAGGTACCAAGGAAGAAGAAGTCATTTATCAGAGTTGGAAGGGACAAGATATGAAAGTAAAGACACACACACAAAAACACACATTCTACAACAAAATGTACCGCTGTGTATTAGCCTTGCTCTTTCTCTCTTCTGTGTGACTCCATCTCATATTTAAAAAGAGAATCTGAGAGCGAGGAAGAGAAAGTGATTTCATGCTGATCCCCTAACAAAAACTGTTATGTCCTTTTGCAAATCCAACCTCCAGCTGACAAACTGGAATCTCACACGAACCCTTTCTGTCTCCTTTCATACTTTCCTCATTTCAGCCTTGCCCGCAGCCCTCCTTTCTTTGTCTGTCTTTGCCTTTACCATTTCCTCTCACATTCTCTCTCCTGTCAGGGAAACACACATGTGAAAGAGAAGAATCATATGAACACTGTAAATCTCACTCTCTCTTTCTCTTTCTTTCTCTCTCTCTCTCTCTCTCTCTCTCTCTCTCTCTCTCTCTCTCTCTCTCTCTTTGATGTGCTGTTCAGGAGGATATCAGAGCGCTGATTTCCCCCATGCCTGTCAGGGCCAGACACCACTGGGCAACAGCAGGTAGTTCCAGGAAAAATAATGTTATAATAGGAAATAAAAGCCCACAACAGCGTCCATTCAGACTCACAGTGTGTTTGACGATCTGCTTGACCATCTGTCTACCTCTTTGACATAGTTGCTGTAAGAACTTCAGGACATGCTGTGTGCCTGTGTTACAGTGTACCGAGGTTAGACTGATGCGTCAAGCTGTGTAGGCTGAAAAACTGGTTACTGTGTTTCCGGTTCAGTGAATTTGGTATGTGGTTGATTTGATTATGTATTTGTTGCACATGTAATCAATATTACACTGTCTGAAAAATTTGCTACCTGAAATGATTCTAATTCATCTTGACTGGATTCAATACAAGTGTGCATGAAATATGTGTTAATATATTATTTTTATGCTTTTCTGGTGGAAAGGACATAAAAATGTCCATCAAGATGTTGAAAATTAACATATCTGTGAACGGCAGCTTCAATCCAAACAAATAATCACATTAGGTCTTCACAAAATCATCAGTTAAACCTGAGTGTGTGCCTCAGTCTGACCTGGCAAAGTCAAGGTCAGCCTCCCTGGACATGGTGATGTTGGTGAGGTTCTGCTGGAGGACAAAGATGTTCCTGCACATCTTCTTGATACCAGACTCACTGATCCTCTTAAAGTACTGGGCCCCGTTGATCAGAATGCAGGAGATCAGATGACCCAGACCTACAGGGAGAAGTCAGTGGGATAGAAGGGGAAGACAGGAAGTAAGGAAGGAAGAGAGGTGAAGAGAGGACAAAGGAGAAATGGATAAAAAAAAGAGGGAGAGAGACAGGCAAGGTGAAAAAGAGACTATGTAATTGTGAGCTCAGACACTAAACACTTGAGCACTTAAGCACTGAGGTCTGCTGTTGAAAAATAAAGTAAATATGGACATATTTCACCTTAGTCATGTCTTCCATCTACCACTAAATCCCTTCAAAATCCATTCAGCGACACGCATCTCCCTAATCCATTTTCCTCACCCTAGCAGTATGCCCGCCCCAGTTGTCCCTACTCTCCTCTCCTCCCCAGCCCACTGTAAACATCCCATCCACCGCTACCTCAACTTTGGCCATTTCTCTAGCACCACAGTCTCCAAAGGTCAAGTCGTGATACATAAATCCACATTGAGCTCATATCATATTTACTTTTCCTTGAGAAAGGTGGATAAACTGTAAAGTAGGCTATACGGTATTTAACTGGAGGTTTAACCTCTGCTACATCCCTGGCCCCCACCGACCTTCGAAGATGTACTGGAACTTGTGCTGCTGCAGGCCGGCCCCCATGGCCTCCTCTATGGCTGAGATGTCTTTATTCAGTTTGACCACCAGCGGGTCGTAGTCCATGCTCTCCACGTTAGCCACGATGGCGTAGTTGCCCTGCTTAGCCAGGGGGATCAGATAGTGGAAACAATGCACCCTTGATGGAGAGATGGATGTCACAGAGAGGGAGAGGGAAGGGAGAGGAAAGAAAGGGAGGGGGATTAGATGTTACAATAGCGTATCATATAATTTTTTTTTCGCTTTCTTCTCCATCCATTCCAGGCTGTGTAATAAAAGTTAATAGCCTATGGAGAAAACAGTACACCAAAGATGGACAAAGAAAGGGAAAAGGTGTTGACAAAAAAGAGAGAATCCCTGAAAACACTGAAGATGGCTAATAAAAGGTAAAGGCAGACAAGGATCTTGTGCTTTGATATATCAATGCAGCTTTATTTCGGGGGATGCTTTTCAGCCCTAAAATGGGATTAGCTGAGGACATGCATTGTACAGTGAAAAAATATAGTGTATGACTCAGGTAAAACAGGCTGAAAGATCTAGCGAATTTCAGTTCATAAAAAGGCCTTCCACTTGAGGTCATGCAATAAAACGGCAGCCCGAGGTTCTCTGTGAGTCTACTTTGTTCTGCAGACAGTTCTTTCATGTCCAGAAAGAAAACAGTGGTGAATCATATCCTCCAATAGTGTTTGATACACCTGTAGAATCAATGCCAAGGTGCACTGAAGCTATTCTTACCACTCGTGGTGTCCCAATACCTTAAAACTCTGGATTATAGTGTTTCCTTTAGTTTGTAGTAGCCGATATTTTTTCTTATTTATCCAGTCAAACCTGGCTTGATACTTGCAGTGGGAGCTCAAACCAGCCTTCCTCTGTCAGCCAGGGAGCACATCCACCCACAGTTAAAGAACCATGGGTACCTTATTCATTTTCCCAAAACAATATAGGAACCAGCTGCCTTACCTCACAAGCACAACCACACTTCCCAAACCTGTATGTGACCTGAGGCCAAGAACCAACAGGCGCTTATTGATAAAAAAAAATAAATAAATAAATAAAAAGACACAAAATTAGACCCTGATCCCTATTGTGTAATATAAACATTTTAAGCTCTCAATCCAAAGAACCATACGAGAAAAAGAATAAACAGTTTGCACAACAATGTGCTTATCTTTTCATGTCATGACATGATACGTTTGTGATTGGTTATGGCTTAGTTTCCTCTATGCCTGTCAGGTAAAAGAGGTTAATTCAGGATTCGAACCTTTATTTATTCTCTAGAAACACTGAGGTCACTCTCATTTGCAATGTTGTAAAGATACAGTTAAAACCAACATAAATAAAGTGAATAAAAATGTCATACATGTATAGAGATTTAAGCGCTTGAGAGGCTGTGGGCCTAATTAGGAGGATCTGGCGAATCTTAGCCTAACCTGTAAAAATGTCTCATTTCCTCTATCCATCTTAAGACCTACAGTATAGTCTGAGGTCCTCAGTGTTTACGTTTAGATCAACACACATCTCTTTATTGCCTTGACATAAGAAGTCAATACTCTCATTATGCCACAATCACAGTGCCTTGAGCAGAAGGCTATAAAATTAAATGACTGAATGCCTCCTCCCTCCAAGGCAAAGCCAACATCTACTCCCCCTTTTCATTGCCTCCATTTCTGCCCCCTCTCTTCGTTGGGCTACATCTACCTCAGCCTCCAAGTTCTCCCACTTAGCTGTCTCTCTCTCTCTTTCCTCTCCATTCTTGAACCCCCACTCCTTTAACCTCCACCACCTCCTCCCTCCTCACTTGCTCTCCTTCTCATGGCTTCATTTAGCTGGTACCACTATCAGGGGAAATTCACTAGATGGGGAGAGTCAATGGAGTGTAGCATATAGCTAGACATCAGCCTCAGGGTGGGCTCTCTGCTCCAATCATAAACAATATTGCATAAGCTACACAATATCCTAAGGGGAAATAGTGGTAGATGAAGGGATGAGGAGAGACGGATGATAGAGGCCTATTAGTGTTAGTGGAAGGAAAAACTATTGACTTGCACATCCACATTAGACCACACACACAAAGCATCTGGACCTATGTGAATTTTGGGCAGAATTGCCATGCCAAAGTTTATTTCTACCTATATGTGCTGTATGCTGAAATGGCACAACCATGGTAACTGGCTGGCAAATAATTTGAATTCAAATGGTAACAGTCGGCATTTCACTCAGTGGGGGAGTGACGAAGATCGGTAACGTCAACATACTGACCAGTGATTGCTTACAAAGGAGGAGAGAGTAGGTGTTTCAGTTGGAACAAAATTATCCTCCTAATTACTGACTTCTTTGTTTATTTTCTTTGCTAATTAGCTTCTAAGATTCTTTCACTTCCAAAAGAAGTTTGGTTAGTTTGAGAGAAGCAGATCACCCTGAAATAACCTGCAATGCAACATGTCTACAAGGTGTACACGCACTGACATAAAGGCTGTGTTGTTGAATGTCTTAGCTAAATCTGACAGCACAACAGCTAATAAACAACGGATGATTACGCTGAGTGCCACAAAGTGAATAAACTGTTGACCACATATCTGAAAAGTCAAGATGACATCTCAATGAATACAGGGCTCACCAATTTAAAAGTAATAAAAAAGAAAGCACATATCATGCTCACAAAGTAAACCAAGTAAAAAAAATATGAAGTCACCCCAAGATTAAAAAAATAAGAATAAAAAACTATTCCAAAATAATTAACGCAAGAATACGTTTTAAGAAACAACTTAAATCATTATATTGACTCTCCTAGCCTGTGTGCCTGAAGCAAACTATTCTAGTTGGCAAAAGCCCCGTCACCTTTAGCTGAGACAAGCCACAGACTTGCCCGAGGATCTGAGGCTGCACACCGAATCACAGGAGGATAAAGGGCTGTAAAATGTTCAAACATGTAAAAGACTGAAGTATATGTTTTAATTTCTCCTGTTCCTATGATGTGTGTGTATGTGTGTGTGTGTGTGCTCTGTATGCGTACCTGACCTCCAGGTGCAGGACCAGGAGGCAGCGATCTGCAATGTCCTGGAAGCCCCTGGACAGGTCGCTAAGGGTCTGGAGAATCTGCTCCCTGCTCCGCTCGCTCTCACCTGTCTCTCGGGTGTCGACTGAGCCTGGAGATGCACCTGAACGGACACACAAAGAAGATATGTACAGCATTAACACACACAAATACAGAACAGGGGGCAGAAGAGTGCCGTGATAAGTTGGTAGATCAAGTCTTCAACCAGAGAACTACGGTTCAAGTACCATGATTCCAGTTCACGTCTTCATTATTACTGTGGCCTATACAGTATGTGCACACAGAAACTGCACATATAGGCCATTGGATGACAGACAGACATTACATTACAGACATTGACAAAAAAAGGGAAGAGAGGCCTGCATGTCAGTACATGTATCATATATGCTGACACAATCTGGTAAATCAGAGGTTCCCACTCTTTTTAAATTCATGGCTCAAAAATACCAGTGGCCCACATCCACTCACAGGGAGACAGGCCTGTTCCCAGAGCATGTTGACTTTAACAACCAAACGAGCACCACACAACAAGCACGGACAGCCTGCAATAACTTCAATACCAATGTCAATATACGTGTTTGACATAAAATACAAGCAAGCGCCATGTCAAACACAATCGTAACTGAACAACCTATCAAAATAGCAGAGCTCATACACAAAGTGAATATGAGCTTTTTATGTTTATAATATATTTACATTAAAATCTGTGTATTATTTTGCCAATGATTTGGCAGTCCATTTGCAATATCATCACAGGCCACTAAGGGACCGCAGCCCATAGGCTGAAAGACAACAGCATGCACACACATAAGAAAACAAGCAGTTCAACTTCACACAACAACAGAAACTTCCTGAGTCCTTCAGCATGTTTGTGCACTTTCCTTCTCGTCACTTGTGCTGAGACAGCATGAACAAGTGTCAGATACTGTATTGTAAAACACACAAAAGACCATTGTGTGTATGTGAGAGAGAGAGAGAGAGAGAGAGAGAGAGAGAGCGAGAGAGAGAGAGAGAGCGAGAGAGAGAGAGAGAGAGACCAAAAGAGCATGATGAGTGTATATAAATTCAGCACGGTATAGATCAATGGCCATAAATTAGCAAGGGGAGGAAAGGGAGAGAAATTGGCCCTGTCACTCATATGTAAGTCTATTTGGTCAATGAGGCAGTGTGTGTGTGTGTGTGTGTGTGTGTGTGTGTGTGTGTGTGTTGGTACTAAGAGTGACTGTTGAGCAGGAGAGTGCAGGGGTCCACGATCGATGTGCCGCAGTCAGGGCCAGCTCCCCAGTTACTCTTCCTGCCTTTCCGAAGGTCACAGGCACACATACACACACATACACACACACACAAAGACACAGATACAGAGTGGCAGCAATTTTAAACTGAGGCCGAAATAATCTGGTTATCTGTCTTCTCCTGTCAACCAATACTTCTGAATGTCACTCACAAAAACAGATAAAAACTGGGTTATAGGAATGCTGTATTTACTTTTACACTATATTTAACTTTTGTCCATATCAAAATCTGCACATTCAGTCACATATAGTATTCAGTGTCAGCCTTTATTTGAAAGAGGTGTAATTTCGCAGCCGCCTCTCCCCAGGTTCATAACCAAGATTCTGAGTTTCTCTGCGTGGTGTGGTTTCAGTCCGCCAGTGCCTGTGCGTTTGTGTACACTGGTGTACAGGCCTCTGTCCTTATTAAAGTTGTTTTAAATTGGCCCCTGATAAGCTGCGAGGTCATTGGCTTAAGCAAACAGCGGTGAGGTGTGTGTCACGGTGGTCCAATCAACAAAGCAAACACACACAAGGCTGTGATGTGACATCAATGGCAGTTACGCTTATGGGCAGCGTGTTTGACATGAAGAGATGAAGACTGCAGATTG